>NW_010107733.1:18971-183695 GCF_000699245.1 Pterocles gutturalis | reverse complement strand
TTCCCAGTGTTTATACAGACTTTTAAAAAGCATATCAGGCAGTTGTCCATCTTCTGTCTCCATCTAGCACAGGATGAGTGCACATTACGTTCCTTTGAAATGTCAGCATTTGTGAGATGGGACTCTATTTTAAAGGAACCTCCTAAATTGCACGTGAGCAGCTGAACAGTTAGGCACAGAGTCCATGTAGATATCCACAGACCTGTAATAATGCAAAAGATATAATATTGATAAAAATCTACAGCTTTTCAGCTAATCCACTGAAGGATCTATTTTATCATAAAGTAAATCACTCTTAGTGCTCTCAGGTAGTGCTAAACAGGGCTTAATTCTTTTGTTTTTATGCAGGCAACTAGCACCCACAGGTTGTATGCTTGGCCACTAAATCATCTAATTTAAGCTCCAGCAACTCCAGAAGGGCATTGGTCTGCCATAGTCATGTGCCATATTTGTTTTGTTATCTGGAAGCAGATGTCTCAGACAGTTCATGTATCTCAAAAGGTATTAGCCATTTTTCTGGGCAGCTGAATCAATTCGTATTCCCCACTGATTGCAGTGGGGTCTTAGACACTCAGCACACATACATCCTATTAAATTGCAGACAATTAGAGCCTGAAGCTGATGCTGCCCCAAATTTTACTGATCTCCTCAGAGGGACAAGATAAGAAGCAATTTTGTTGCATGTTACTCTTTGTTGTATCTTAGGAAGAGATCTTGATTAACCACATGAATTCATTGTTCATAAATTGGGCTTGATTCAACAGATTTCTTTGGATAAGTAGGTCATTTAGATCAGGTCCTTTTGTTGATTTCAATCAGTATTGGGTCATTTCCTCAACAAGGCATGCAAGCCATAAATGACTAATAACAAAGTCGTGTAGTCTCTGGACATACCATCTGCCTTCCTGCTATTCTCAGTATCTGTTTTAGGTTTCTATTTTACATGGCCGCTCAATGTAGGTGAACACACCAAGCAAGATATCACTGAAGTTACAGGTAAAATTTTATCAGTGCTTGCCCCTACGTAAACCATTTCAAAAGGTCAACACAAGTTCTACTTTTCTATGTCATTCACTCTCGGGCAGTCAGAAAATCACATGCTGTACACATAAGAAGATGCAAATAGAACGATCTTGGAGCCTTGATCTGTGAAAACACCTGTAGGATTGATGACATCACTGTTGGTTTCCTTTCCAAGGTATCTGTCTAAACATTTAAATCGATATCACTTCCCAGAGTACATTCTGCCAGGCAAGATACTGTCTGGCAAAACGGATCTCCAGCGCCTGTCCTTCCTGAAGATACGCAAGACCTCCATGAGCAGAGCGGTGCTGGTTTTCTCCCCTGGGTGATGCAGACATTTAAGAAGGCTACTCCATTAGCCCACACATACTCAAAAACCCTGGTTTATTGCTTAGTTTCTGTGTTCACACTGTCGACTGCCAGACGAAGGACCTGGTCTGCAAGCTCAGATCCTACAGAGAATTTGCAGCTTGAAGGCTGGCACCAGAGAGTTCCCTCTGCTGAGGACATTGCATGTTGAATTCCAATTCCCGTAGTTCATGCAGAGAGGTAAGGTGTGGACTAAAGGAGAGATGTGGACTAAAGGAGAGAAAAACCAAACAAGTGATAATATCAAAGAAGAGGCAAACCAGATGTAAGGCTGCAGTCAGAGACCTTTGATCACCTTTATCTTGTTTCAGACCCACAACTAGAATCACATTTTTGTGCATGGGTCCGTCTCCATTTGCAGTATAAGAAAGGATGATGCTGTTTCTTTAAAACATTTTGGATTCCCCTAATGAAGAATCATGTAAAAATGATCTGTGCTCCCCTCCACCAGAACATCCTAATCTAGAATATTTTGACAATAGCATAAAAATCTTGGAGTTTGAACTAAAGAGGGAATTTCCCAAGCAAAAAACTGGCATAGTGTTTTTTTCTCTCTTGCCTGTTTTTCCACTAAAAATAACTAGTACCATGACCAGATTCAACCCACTATTAGAATATCTTTTTTTCCACATATTGCACTAAGATCTTGCAGTTTGAGTACATCTAAGAGACAATTCTGGCTCTCAAACTGCACTCCACTTGCAGGGTGCTACCTCCAAATAGGAGACTTAAAACAATTCCCCAGAAAAGACAGACAGAGGTGTTCCACCCTCCTGGATGCTCCCTCTGAATCAATGTTGTATATAAGGGCAAGCAAAGAAGCTATTCATCCCGCGGTGCTTAACCACCATAGGATAGATTATCTGTGAGAATCAAGGTAGGCTCTCATCTCATGCCTTTGAGATTACACAAAACGAAGTACACAACAAATTTTTATGTCAGAAGCTTCTCTCCATCTGACTGAGCTTATCTCATCCAACTGAGCTTTGCAGGCAACACTTGCAGAGTTGCTAATATTGGTTGGTCCACTCCTCGAGCATCCCAGAGGTGTTGTCCACCTTAACCTTGGGGACAAATAATCTGTCTGTATGGCAACTATGTGAAAAATCAAAACCTCATCATTCAGTCCTCAACATCAAACATGTCTGAGAGTGAAAATACTAGCATATCCAACTAGCATCTTTGAGCCCAGGTTGAGATCTGGTAAAATAATGCCTGCTAGAGACAACATTAGCCAATTAATTAGTTTGTGCTCTTTTAATAAAAAAAGGCAAGAAAAAACATGTTTGGTATCACTCTTTGTTGGAAATGGGTTTGTGGTATAGCCATGATATAAACCATTATGGGAGCGCCAGTGTTGCCACAACTGCAAGAGAAGCAAATCAGACAACACCAAGGAAATAACTGGTGGCCGAACTCAACCTCAAACAAAAATGAGTCATATAGATTTAAAATTAAAAGGCTTGGGTTTTCACCTAGGCTTTGCCTTTGTTTCCTGGTGTAAGATTTTCTCTATTCTCTGGTCTTAAAACTGATGTGGTTTCAATTATAATCTTTCATAAAAGATTGGACCACAAAGTAAAGACTTTGCTGTTAAGCCCATTATTTTTAAAGGGTCTTTTAAGATTTTTTTTTTTTTTTTTTGGTAACCTGGAAAAAAAAAGTTGCACTTGATCCCTCGTGACATTTTGGAGAGCTATTTTTATAGTCATCTTTGCTTATCAGACCTCTGGCCTTTTCATGGCCACAAACAGTAAGGGCTGACCTGTGAAACACAGCATGCATCTCAGAGAGTTTGCAGTCTGAAAATTGTTGCCTACAGACCAAAACAAAGAAAGTAGAAGCATATGGACCGCTTTGGCCTCCCTTCTGTGAGATCTAAGCAACTGATACACTATCCATGAAAGAACAGAATGTTTGGACACCTGTGCCAGCCAAGTACCCGTCCAAGATATTTCATAATGACTCTTTTTTTATGGAATCAGAATAGGATGCCAAGTCAGGTGGGAAAATAAGAGATGGTGCTTTAGTCATAGTAAATATTACCCAGCAAGGGGGAAAAGGGAAGTAGTGCTCTTGTCAAATGGAGAGCAGAGGATGAGAGGGAGGAGGAAATTGCAGAGAGAGATTAGATCCCGCAAATAGCCACAGGAGTCAATGGGGAGAGGGATGTGGTAGAAGAAAAATGGAAGTTTTTTCTGAAAGTCAGGGGTAAAGGAAATAAATTGAACACCATAAAAACAGCTTACAGAATTCCAGCCTCTGAAAGAGGCACCAGTGGTAAGAGAAAATAGTCAAACAGTGTTACCCTCCCCAAGCATGGATGGGTGCCACAAGAATTAATGCAAAAGAAAACACTAACGTGGACTTCAGGAAAGTGATGAGGCATCCTATCTGCTCCCTGGCTTTCAGGGGATGTTATTCAAAGGTAGGAGAGAGGAAGCACCTGGGCACCTGGTTGACTTAAGCCATGGAATGTCATTTGAGCAGGAAACAGTCACTAGAGAGGCAAACCACCAGAGTAATGAATAACAAGAAAACGAGAAGCTGAAATAAGAGAGGAGCAGACATGAAATGGTTGATAGGGATGCTTTCAAACTCATCCGGTCACCTCATATATTCTCCACAAAACTTTCAGTTTCCCCCTTGAGTCCTTCCCATTCAGTCTTTGTTTGACAATCTTACCAATCTACATTTCCTAACAGCTTTTCCAACTCCCATTCCCTTTCCTGATATCCTTGCCAAATTCAGGCAGTATCTTTCACTTGTTCCCTTCCCCACATCACATACCAGAACATAATTTTCACAACCTGAGGGTGCCAGCTCTGTGCTGTGCATTAAAATGACATTAAGCATTATGTGGATCAACGGAAGCTAGAATATTTTTTTTGATGGGGTGAGGGCAGAGGGATGGGAGAGAAGGAAGAGGTCTTGTAAGTGGGTCTTCTTTAGCAGAACATCCTATAAGAAACATATGATAATGTAATCATCACAGATATTTGACAAATGTTACTCAGTTCATTTTTCCCCTTCCTGATGACATATTCCAGGCTTTACACTGAGCTTCCCAAAGACAGATTGTGCGTTCAGCAAGTATCTAGAGGAGTGCAAAAGCAAAAAACCAGAAACACTGCATTTGGGAGAGATTGCTTCACACTGATTTTTTCAGCAAGATCTGCAAATGAAGTTATTAAGACTGTTAACACAACCCAGGGTTATCTGAAAGCAAGCAAACATTTTATCATAAATAGTAGCATCTTTTAGTTTTCGCATTTAAATCACCACCCACACAGTAGCTATGCTTTGCCCCTTTAGTAGTATCATTTACCCTTCATTTATTTGGCTGTGAGAATGCAGAGGAAGGCCTTTCAGTCAAAAAAAAAAAATTAGTGAAAATTAGATAAAAACTTAATTGAGAATCACATAATGGTTTTATTATTAATATCATATGTGCTGTAGCAAAAAGTCCTTTCTTAAGAAAGAATAGTCCAGAAACTTGTCCTAAAAGCTGCAAATAAAAGTCAGAGCAATCTTCAAGAAAAAAATAGGAATAATGCTTACTAGACATGATTATTACTATTTTAACAGTGTACTTAGCAGAAAATAAGATATAGTTGGAAACATCATTTTCATTTTCTGGGTTTTGAAAATACCTATTTTTGGAGGTAATAGAAAAGTCTGGAGAATTTCCATTTTTCCTTAAAAAAGCAGTGTTCTTAAGTTATTTAGCTCTGCTTTGTTGAATGGAAGTCAGTATCAAAAAAGCACTTTTCCATGTTTTCATATTGTTTATGAACTAGAAGGAGTGGAAAGCAAAGAATTACAGAAACAGCATGTAACAGAGGACAAGGAAGGAATGACAGTCTTCAGAATTTCATCAGGCAAAGTAGTCTTTCGTGTAGGAAAAATATGTTAAAAAAAACCCTTGTGCACTTTATCAAAATAGTCTTACTTTGTGACCAGATTTTCATATTACAACTAGTACATTTAAATTGTCTCACTTGGCAGCAAAGGAGCTAGTAGGACTATACCCCTTAAAGCTCAGATTACAGCTGATCCATCTTGTTGAGTTAAATCTCCTTGGATGATGCTCAAAATGAGACCAACGCTTCTTGTTCCCCCAATTCTCTACCCATGCTGAGGAGGTCACACTTTGAATCCTGGACTTTCATGCAAGAAAGAATTTACAGTCTCTAAGATGTTTTACTTTTCACAGATTTTACTTTCTTAGCCCTGCTTTGCAATGTATCAGTTTTATCTTTGGACCCCAAAATGCCAGATGAGAGGAAGGATATTCAACAAGTCCCTGTGTTTATTTGACATTCCAGAATGAATACATGTTATGTGGACAAAAGCAATGTTTTACAAGTTTTCACATCGCATTCTGAAAAGAGTGTTTTCTTTATAATCTATGTATCTTTATATAGGCTGTAGGCCAGATTAAGCAGTATGATGCAGAGGCTGGGCAGAGGGCCTCTATTCACAAAGGAACACTTATTTAACTTCATCTCACACAGCTATCTGTACCGCCAAACTCACGCTGAGGGATGTTTCACACTCATCACACAGTGTGTGTTAGGCTCTTGCATCGCTCGTCTGCTTTTATCCCGTTTGTGCAAACTAGGAGGTGGGACCAGCAAATCTAGCCATCAACAGCGGTGATGGGGCAGAGGACAGCTTTTGAAAGGGAGCCTACAATTTCAGCCATTTGACATATCTTGCCATCAACCCGTGCTACTGCCAAACATCATTTCTCTAGTTTCACAATGTCATGCCCTGAAAGAGATCCCTTGGAAAGTGGTAGCAAAGCGGACCACTCTGAAGGGATGATATAGTGATGCTAACAGCCATAACATGGCATAGTGCCATGCTCTCTCTTTGAAATGTGCAGCAAGAAACGGCCTGTATTTCCATGGCAATATATTATCCGCCTGAGCAGCAAATGTTGCACAGCATAGAAATTCAACCCCAATCAGTCATTAAAACAGATATTTTAGCAGAAAGAAAGTTACTAGTAGAGCACTGGCAGAGTCGTTTAACAGAAGGAGGGTTACTGGTAGAGATAACAATATCCTTAATGCAGGTTGCATGAGATATATTGTTAAATTAAAACTCCTTTTGTAATACTTCATTTTTTTCATTTGCAGCCAGAGAAGGGGGTGAAGTTCCTGGGGGGAGTGTGTTCAACACCTTGCCAGCCAGAGAAGGGGGTGAAGTTCCTGGGGAAGTGTGTTCAACACCTTGGTGGCCTTTTCACTCCTTGGGTGTCTCTGAACCAGTAAGTTCAGTATATACAATTGAAAACCAATACATACAATTAAAAATGCAAGGGTCTTAAACAAAACTAAAGTAGATTTACAGAATTTAGGTACCATCTCACCTGCTCAAAATCAAATCATGGAGCAGAAACAAACACTACAGCCATGACCCCGTAAAAAGAGACAAGACAAAGGCTTAGTGGCTAAGGGATAAAATGGATTTTGCTCTTCATTCCTAGACGTTTTTTCACAGAGACAAGACAAAGGCTTAGTGGCTAAGGCACTGGCCTGGCTGAGGGATAAAATGGATTTTGCTCTTCGTCCCTAGACATTTTTTCAAAGAAAGAGACATTGAACAACGTGTGTAATTACACATAAATATAGATAATTGTCATTTGGAAGTAGGGGCTGGAAGGTAAATTTCCCCCAACGTTGCAGTGAAGCAGACATGCTTTCTGTCTCTCTTTTTTTGGTTCTCATTATCCCTTCTGTGTAGTGGTGTGGCTCTCACAGGAGGGGTGGAAACTGCCTTTGATCCCACTTTACCCATTGATCGAGAGGATAAATGGGTCTTCTTCGCAGTGTAATACATGGACTTAAAACACCTTTGACTGAGGAGCACCTGATATCCCATTTTCCACTTTGTTGCACAACTTCTAGATTATCACATCAAATCTCCAGCAGATTTACCTGTGACCACGGCTGCTGGCAGTGCCTTGGAAGCATCATATGAGCTCACCAGCCTCCCTGGTGAAGCATTTAGCTACCTGCCTCTGAAAAAAGGGGTGGATTTCAAAATAATCTCTTCAGCATTTCACGTTGACATTTGTACACATACAGAGCTTCACAGCCCCCTTGCCTGCCAGGACTGCTGCACACCTTGCTCAGGCTGGGGAGTTTGGCTCTAGGAGGAACACAGCTAAAAATTAATTAAAGCTACAGTCAGGACAGCCATCTCTACCAAGCTGCCAAATGAAGGAATTGCATCATCATCTCCCAGATATGCTGTCGTCTTCCAGTGATTCGTTTTAAAATGTTTTGGAAGACACAGATGAAGGTTACTAGTGACCTGCTGGTTAGTAGGGATCTTTGAAGGTCTGCTGCTTTTTTTTTTCAGACCGCAGATCATTGACAAAATACGTGACGTGCCACACTCAAGATAGTACCAAAGTATGCTTTCTCAGATTGTAGAAAATATTCTTTTTCTCTTGTTAGATTCTCATGAGGTGCAATTAACAGGTGATATTTCAATGTTTAAAGATTGTATATATTGCTTACTGTGTATTATCATACAAAGAATGTTTCAAATACAAGAATCCTGAGTCAATATGTAGTTTACATCCAGAAAGCTTTTCCAGTAGCATCTACAGATAAAAATTAATTCCTGCTTACTTTAGAAAGTGTTGGAAAGAGTAAAGATTTGCCTTTTTCATAGTGTCGTTTGAAGGAAAACTATCTGTGTGCAACTTCCAAGAATGACGTAATAACAACAACACTGCCTGGCTTCATGAGTCTGACACTAACATGAAACTATAGGGGATGTGTCCACACAACCCTGCAAAGCAAGCAGGTTGAAAGACTCCTGCTAAGGCCCATCCCAACCACTAATCAAAACCAAACAGGACTCCAAATTGAATTATATACATTACTTCCATTCTGCTTCATAAACCATATCTTGGTAAATGATTTTCCTGTTTTCTGGTTAATATTGTTCCCAGATCACACACAACTTTAGAAAAGAGCATCAATTTTATTAAATTATGGTATAAAATGCTTCTCTGTCAACGAGTATATTTATTTTTTCATTTGAGTTCATACACATACAACCATATGTACTTTGTGGTTAGATTTCAGGACAGTTGCAGAAGAATTCCTGAACACTTAAGAGGAATTCAGTCAATAGCCAAGGAAAGAAAGGCAGAAAGAGAGAGATATTGGGAATTAGTAAGAAAGCAGGCTGCAATGAACTGGAACCATGTGGACTTTTAGCCATTTTGCACTTAGTACCTGAAGCAGTGTGTCTAAAATTATTATCATTGTGATCAGAACTGTGACTTACCATGGCAGGAGTAATTCAGGTACTGAGCTACAAAGGAATAATGGTGAAATCCTCATGCTTACTCCTTTTCTAGCCAGGGGCTGCCATAAGGTCCATAATTCCAGATGACAGAAAGTTCCCCTGACAAAGAAGATGCTTTAAGGACATGTTTCAAGCACTGATTTCGAACCTTGGATCCAGTTTACTTGGGTTTATCTGTGTGCCTGAGGTTTACGCATTAAAAAACACTTTGCAGTACTGACAACCTAGCAATAGAAAAAGTTTTTTATTGTACGGGAAGACAGTAATACCAGAGCTGGTTTTTATTAAATTCACTGATTGGTCCCAATTTTTTTTTTTCATTCAGAGTTTCACTAGGAACAGTAAAGCCTGTGGATTTTATTTTATTTTGTTTGTAAACACATCACTATTATGCAACAATGTCAAAACACAAGAAAAAAAGAGAATAAAATTTTACTGCTGCAGACACAGCACTTGCATTTCTTTCTAAAAAAAACCAAGCAAACAACCAAATGAAAATAAAACAAATTGCCAAACTATTACCTTTCACATCAGAACTTTGGCAGTTTTATAGAGGACAGCTATGTACAACGAATCTAACGCAGGCAGAGACCATAATAACATGTCCATAGACATTAATGTTTTCATTACCATTCAGCATTGATGTAGTTTTCTTTTTACTGAGTTCACTAGTGAGGCCAACAAGGAACACTTTTAAAATCTTACCCTAATGACATATGCTAAAAAAACCAATGTTATGAGTTGCTTTGTGCTTAATATTCTGAGCTCTACTAATTAAGAGTAAAGAGATATTATTGGCAAAAGCTGAGCAGAGGAAATGAATGTATATCTCTTCATTGCTATAAAGAGAAAAATATTTACCTTAGCTCCATCCAAGGTTTGAGCTCAGTGCTGGTTCAAATTAGATGGTACATTCTGAAACCTCTGCTGTCACAAGAGTTCCACTATTTTTGTCTGAAATTTTATAAGACAAATTTTTACTAAAATGAAGAAAAAGTCAGGAGATCATCTAATCTATGGACTTGCTTTTGTCTAACAGCCTGAAAAATAGCCTATTCCCGTAATGAAAGAGCAGGTCTGGATATGTGGAACATACTTTCAAAAACCTCAGCTGGAAAAGATTTCAGTCCATCTCAGTAGATCCTGCTGAGATTTAATTGTCATAATTAGTTTTAGATACCAGGTGGAAGTACATGTAACCAATGAAATTATTTTTTGTCTTTAAAGTATGGCTATTACAATTAAGTAGAGACTGGTCACATTCATCTCTTTGTAGCTAAATGATGGAAACTATCCTGGAACAGTGATTTTCTGTTTATGACCTGGAGACCTCTGTGAGGTCCACAAACTACTTCAAAAGAACCTGTGAAAAGGACAAATGAAATGCTAGGGGCTTAAATTCAGTAAGCAAGGAATCATACCTATACAGGAAGTTTTCTAGGTGAGTCCACTGATCAAAATGGATGAAAACCACTGGCACAAAATATTTCTGTGCCAGTGTACTCCATGAGGGTTAATGGCATACACAGGAGCTCTGCTAAATGTCACAGTAGTTACTATGCTCTAATCCTGATCCCAAACCTACTGTAGTTGTTGTAAAATATATAGTAATAATTTCCTGAGGCAGGGTAATGTATAAGGAATGTCAGACCAGGCTCTAGACATATTTGCCTTAGCTCTGTTTTATTAAAGTGAAACTTTTATTAAGGCATGTGGTGAATTGAGCAATCTGCGTGATTCATGCACCTATTGCTACACTCACAATAAATCAATGAGCCATTGTCATATGTTCACTGTACAGTAGATTCAATAATAAGGGGAAAAATAAATGTGGAAGTATTATTTGCCATATGAAAGTATTAAAATGTACTCTAGATGTATTAAAAGCACCAAATTATAGTTGAGCTAAGCTTTATTCCACAAAGAAGTTTTCTTATATGCAGGGTATTTATTTACTCGTGGTCTATATAAGAGTCAATACAATTAAGCAAGTTAAATTATGACTTTCACTGAGTTATTTTTGATTGGAACATACTCTTATGATTCACACAGTAACACTATGGGCCAAAGCTCCAGCCTGACCTCTGCATACCCTCAGCTCTACTGCTCAGAGGGAAACATGAGAAGGAACCACTCCTTCAGGACTAAGGCTGTCATAGGAAGATGCTGATTCATCACTACACTGATGCCAGAGTTTCAAAGGGTCATTTTGGGTTGGGGCTAAAACAAATGATTGTGGTTTCTCTGCATACATCCACATACTTCTGTTTTTTTCTGAGCCCTCTCTGAATTCTTATCATCTCCTTCGAGCACAGCAAACCTGCACAAGGCATTAAGGGGGCAAGTGAGAGTGAAATAGATTTTAAAATCTCTTTTTTCATAAGAGAAAGAAGGAAATGGATGTTCAGTTCCTGGATGGAATCGTGCTCCATATTGATTCAAAGTCATCACACAGAAGTGAATACTGTCCATAAGTATCCCTGTAATATAAAGAAAGAGATGAGCACCAAAATGCATTAGGCTTTAGCATTTGCACATAAATGACATTGTTTCACAGTAAGAAGCAAAGTATGCATTTCAGTCATAAACTTTTATGTTTCCTTTTCTGTAACATGCCCACTCTCTCAGAGGTTTATTTAGATTATTTGAAAACATCTTCAAATTCAGTCAATAATTACAATTAAATCAATTTGTGTTTCAAATGACCACCATGAACAGAAGCTTGTATCTCCACTACTTAAAAACAGAATAGTGAAACATAATAAATTTTCTTTAAAATTTCAGATTTAAACAGTGTAATGCAGATTTATTTTCTCTACTATTTTTCACTAAAATTTTCTCTATTACTGTTGCTAAACCATTGCAAAATTTTAATAGGTTTCTGACCTGACCTCAAGGACAAGTACTTTACCTTCAAGGAGTGGAAAAACCTGTGTGTCCAATGGACTAACAGCTGACTACATGGCAACCACAGACTTCCAAAATCATTAAAAATATACATTTTAAAATATGCAGATTGTATACTTGATAATCCCTTTAAGGATAAATAATCCAGATATAACCAAGAGAATTGTGGCTTGCGTTCAATTTTTCATATTCTGTCATGTCAAACAGCCATTCCCAGAGCATATTCCTTGATTGTAAAGTAGACCAATTATCAGACGGGTGAGCAGTCTGACAACATGTTATTTTTTTCATCTCTCAGGAAAAGCAGAAAGTCAAATGCAACATCCAGTTGACATGGGTCATCATGTAGATTTTGGGCTTCTTTTTGGCAGGACTTTGAATACACAGATCAATTAATACTTTACTAGCAATCATCTGTCATTCTCATTGGTGGCTCTAAGAATAAGGACAATATTTTTTATTTATGTAGTGTAGTGTGCTCTCAAAATCCGTGTCTGAAATGCACTTTAGATTGGTCAATTTTATTTAACTAAGTGGCTCCACATGCCAAAGGGAAGCCAATACATGCTTACTTGCTTTCTGCAATTAAAAGGCTGTTGTAGACATTCCTCATCTCCAGTTCCAGTCACAAGCCAAAACACCATATTCTGGTTCATAACAGTACCCACGTTACCATAACTTACAGGTTAAAAGGAGGTTGAATAAAATCACAATTTCCTTTCAGTTATTCTAGCCTAAGCTGGCCTCTTCACCACAAGCTGGACAGGAGCAACTTGAGTGATGAAAGAGAATCATAGAAGAAGGATTTGAACTGCCAGCACCTCCAGATCTATGCAGAGCCCTGGAGCCCACTCTTCATGGTGCACTTATTATCTATGATACATTGGACCATGTAGGTAGAGAACAGGACAACATCCTTTTACCTTCAGTCTCTGTTCAAGTTAGTAGAATGGTGACATTTACAAAGTCAAGTTTAAGATTTTTCAGTACATGCGGAGTGACACTTGACCACAGAATGAATGTCACTTACACTGATTAAATCTGCAAAGGTTAACCCCACTCAGTTTTCAGGATACAAAGATGAGTTTGTAAATTCAGCGAATTTTGACAGATTTATGATTTTTTGGCACTTTCTCCATCTCTTAGATAATTCTTGGAGAAGAGATAGAAAAATGTCTCATTTTTTTTTCTGTTAAATATGTTAATTACTAGGGAGACACAAATCTGAGCCTGCACTGATACTCTAGCTCTGCAGACATGAAAATTGCCATCAATCTCTTCACAGTTAACTAAAATTAGTGATGGACCTGAACCAAAAGCCATTATATCAATACACTCAATGTCTAAAACCATTATTCCACCCACAGACACTTCAAACATTCATATTTTGGGGAAAAGTTTCTAATTTTACTGGTTTGCAAGAGACTGATATACCATAAGCTTTCAATGAGAAAGTAAGTCTTTTCAATACCTAAACCACTTTTTAAAGTGGAACATAGGCTCATAACTTCTTGGGATGGTTTCAAAACTTACCTTCTGAAGCAAGGACAGAAACAATCACTAATTGTTCTTAGATAGCAGTTTTCATACTTTTATACCTGTGATGTTTGTCTCTCATTGCACAAAGACCTGCTTTTCTCACACCTTCAATGGAGGACAATGTGGAAGCACACAGGCTAGCTCTGAGCAAGTAGCACTGGAATGAGAAACAGTGTGGTTGTCTTAGCACAGACTCGCACCCAATGCAATAGGATCTGTCAAGAAGCCACAGTGCACCCTCACTATGGCCCGCTTGGTGTGCTGCTCTGAGTTTCTTGTGCTGCTCTGGGGAAGTGGGTTAATATTTGGGAACACCAGTACATCATGCACTACAGACATTCCAGCTCTTTCTGTGTTACTACGGGAATCCCAATACACTGTTCCATCACACAGAATGCATATCCTGGAGTTGTTCTAATTTTGAGGGTAAAAGTATTTCTCAGACATGGAAATATACATCCGGAAATATTCACATTGTTGCTCAAGATGAAATAACCGGTCAGTTGACAAAGTATGTGCAGAATTCATCTCCTGACTCCCTGATGAGGGACATCTCTGTTAGACCAGAGGAACTGTTATGTATTCATACTGCCCCTTTATTTGACCGATTAAGAACTGTAAAAACAGGTTTAATTGCATTACAACAAATGTTAAGCAGATACAACTGAATAAGAGACAGACAAAATGTGCAATCATAGCTACTGGTGAAACTTTCACCTGCAGCTTAAAACCTGATCGCCTTGGTTCACAAGAACTATGAAACTCATCCCCCGTTTTCCCTTTGTAAGGACTTATTCTTTTATAACCTAAACTACCAGGTTTTATCTGGTTGGGGGTCAAACCACCGCATTTTCCCTGGCTTGCACCTGAAATCATAACTCAGCATGGACTTGCTTCATCCAGCTTCAAATCTTTAGAACTGTGAACTCTGACAAACCCTTTAGAGAACCTGATGTGAGTTTCAGATTTGTAATGAAACTCAAGCCTGGGCGGGTTTTGGGTTTCATTACAAAAGTTCTGCACAGCTGCACTAAAAACTCAAACCAGGTTTCATAAAAGTACCTGTTGTATTTAAGCCAGGGACTCGCACTGGGAACTATATTTAATAAGTAAGAAGTTGTGGGAGTGCTGATGTAACTGTGTAAAAATGGTTTCTAAAATCCAGGAGATATGACATGGAAACCCCTTTTAAAAGCAGTGGAATACTTGATCCAGGACTGTTGTCCCTCCAAACCCAGCACGTTACTAGACCCAGTGCAGTATCACTTCTGAGAGGAAGGACTGCAGACCCTACAAAATTTAGCTCTTGAATGTCTTATTATTCTGCAATTCCTAACTCTCACAAAAGAAAAAAAGGGATGACTTTTATGGTGGCTGGACTGTTTCTCCTGTCACCATCAATTGCAACACTCCCATGGAAGGGACAATCTCACAGCTTTTGCCTGGGCCATAACAGCATTCTTTTGAACTGTACAGCTGCTCAGTTATAGAGGGTAGTTTCTTGCAAGAAAATCCAGATGCAGTCAAATTACCTAACTCAATTCTTGTAGGAAATAGTTTCTAGCCTCTACAAGCTGAGTGCATTTTATTTCTGGCTCTGTTTTTTTTTTGCTCCTAGGAGACGCTGTGTGATCTTCAGTCCAGGTCTGTGCATGAAGTTCTGAGAGGAGAAAGCACTGAGTCTTTTTGTCCTGTGTTGGCATCATATTAAACATAACAGGATGATAGTCTATGGCTGGGACTCTTGGCCAGTGACCATAAGCTTTCCAGAATAATAGTAATAATGACAGTGGCAGTAAGTACCTGTTGTAGTAAAGCAAAAGGCTGTTCTGAGCTTGAAACAAGCCAGTAGAGCTCTGTCCCATCGAGGTGTTTAATACATGCTTGCTTAAAGGATATGGGTAGGACAAGTAATTTACTTAAAATTGTCCATGTTTGGACTGCTTTACAAGCTGCAGTCCAAAAAAAGAGGTGGAAAGGAAAGATGTTATCCTGAATCTCAGAGGAGAGAGAATGTGTATGGAAGATGCAAACTCTGACAGTGATCTGAGTCCACTTCCAAGTGAAGAAAGAAAAAATTGAATTGAATGCCACAGGAGAGACTAAGTTGTTAGGAGATTCAAGTATGGATTAAAATGGTCCAGGAGAATTAAAGTGAAGCTGAAAGCAGCAATAGCATGTTTGGATGGGGGAAAAGGAATCCTTGAGGAATCTGAATGAAGAAATTAAGAGATGTAAGACAACGGCAACTTCAAAACATAGAATGTATAAGAAATTAACGTTGCTAAGAATCTCAAAAGTAATCTGGACAGGTTTTTTTTTTTCAAAAAGAAGAAAAAAAAGTTACTGATTCTTCACCAGCTGATATAGGCTTAAATTTCAACCCTCTGAATGCTTCATATAGCTAAAGAACAGGACATTTTGGGGTCATTCAACACTGACACATTTCTCAGTGAATCAGCACAAGTATCCAACACAACTGTTTCTGCAATTGTGTGACACTGAGAAAATCTAGTATTTAATGACTCTCTGATGAATACCTACACCTCTGAAGTGGTATGGTGATGTCGTTGTCTAATGGTATTATATTGGGCAATAACATAAAATATGTCGGAATATTGGCCGGGTCAACACCTGGTAAGCATTTTTTTCCCACTGACACCATCTGTAGTTATTAATCCGGATGTGTTTTGTTAACTTTTACATTTATTTTAAAAACACATTTTTTTTTAAGATTTTATTTTAAATAAGCATCTGACCAAGTCAACTGCCAAAACATTGACATGACACAAGGTTAAATCATGTGATTTACGTATGTTTTTTTAAAAAACATGGCAGTAGCATGACATTTGCAAGCAATTCTTCTTGCTCACTTCCTACATCCCCCTTCCCAAAACCCTATTTCTCTTTCAGTTTAACAGATTATAAGTTTTTCAGATCTGAGAATTTATACGTTTATATCACCAAGTGTGTCTCATTGTGTGATTCCCATTCTCAAACATCTTCATCTTGTAATAAACAACAAACAAACCTATAAAGAGCAGATGAGAAACTGATGAGAATCCACCTCCATTTGTGGATATTAAAATTTATGTCTGTGCAAATGGCTATCATTCATCACATACGCAAGTTAAATATTTAGTCAGATCTGCCTCTGTTACACAAGAATTCCTGAAACACATTTCTGCTTTAAACTTACTATATTGTACTGCAAGCATTCAGAACACATATATATGCATGTGTGTGTATGTATGTATATGTGCACATACGTATTTGTATGGAACACCACACTGGCAGCAGGTCTCAGGACAGACGATGTGCATATTCACAGCTTCTACAGTTCAGTGCTTGCAGTGTTAGTCAGCACAGATTTTGTGATCTCTTCCTCCTCTGTCCATCTGTGGATGAGTTTAGACTTTATTATGTCAGCTGAAGTGTCTCCTGAATATGAGATTCTGAGCTGACAAAAGAATTGAGAGTCAAGTCGTTCTTTAATTTAGGCCACAGCACTAGGTTTAGAGGTGAGATACACTGAATTAATGTAAGCAGCTCTTTTAAGCACAAAGTGTGGTCTCTGTGTTGAAATGCAGGAGTTGTACCTGCTAAGATACAGAGCTCTGCCTGCTTTTCACCACTCTTACAGAGAAAAAGCGTTAGCCGAGACACAGGGTTTTTCACTTAGGATCTGATGACTGCCTTTCTCTCTGTATGGGTTAATTAGAAGTGGAGGAGGAGTCAAGCAACACTAGTCTCCATCTGTTCTGCAGCTGCCACAGCTGAGGCTAAAGGTGCTGATTTTTTTCCAGTGTCATGCTCAACAGTAGGTGCACTGGTTTGGAAGTACTATGTTGCTACTAGCATGAGACCCACTGCTCTTTTTAAAAAATTTTAGAAGAAGCCCAAGAGGTTAATTTGTCTCTAGAAGAAGAAGAAGCTAAATAACTTTCTGTTTATTCTCTTCTGCATTTTAAATCTGTTCACTTTAACCATTTAGTTTACTGCCATTGTTCATCTGATTTCAGCCCAGCTTTACTGAGAAATTAGAACTGAAGCCACTGAAAGATCAGGTGTACGATAAGGTTAATGTGAACGAGACTAGGATCTGTTTGTGACAAAGCCTGATAGACAAAATTTCTTTGTGTTAGCCTTCACAGATAAAGCTATACCCTAAGTCTCTGGGTCAAGAAGCAAATCAAAGCAAACGTTGAACCATGAACAGCAGAAGAGTTTGAGATGGTGACCTTCTATATGAGTTCAACATATACGAGTGTATGGAACAGGATGGGATGCAGTCAACGGTGCTAAAAGAGTTGTTTTGCATTATTGCAAAGCTACTGTCTACCATTTTTGAAAGATTGTGAAGATCTGAGGAAGTCACAGATGACTAGAAAAGGGCAAATATTATACCTGTCTACAAGAAAAGCAAGCAAAAAAGGAAGATGCAGGGAACTATAGACCAGCCAGCCTCACTTCTGTCCCTGAGAAAACTATGGAACAGGTCCTCATGACAGGTATTACTAGACACATGAATAGTGAAAAGGACATGTCTGGAGAGAAAACAGCATAGATTTAACAAAAATAATTCATACTTGACCAGTCTTACTGTGTTGTATGACAAAAAAATTTGCTCAGTGAGCAAGAGGAAAGCTGTGGACATCATCTACCATGATTTTAGCAAGGTGTATGACACATTCTCTCTCAACATCCTTGTTGACTAACTGGTAAGATATGTACCGGACAGGTGAGCCATAAGACAAGTGGAAAACTGGCTAAAATTCTGACCTTAATGGGTGGTAGGTAATGGCTCACAGTTGAACTGGCAGCCAGTAACAAGCAAAGCTCCTCGGAGGTTGATGGTAGGTTCAGTCCTGTTCAGCACCTATATTAAGTGTGGATCGCAGAGCTGAAGGCTCCCTTACCGTGTTTGGAGATGATGGAGGAGACAGGTTTAAGTGCCAGAAGGAAAACCCAACACAGAGAAAGAGCATACTTGGCTGAAAGACTGCAACTGCAAGAACTGCTTGAAGTTTAAAAAAGATAAATGTGAAGTCCTGCACCTAGGGTGGAATAACCTCAACTAGCATTAGAGACAGAGATCTGACTTGCTAGGAAGCAGCTTTACTGAGAAGGTCATGGGGTTCCTGGTGCTACAGCAGTGAAAGCTAACAGCATCATGGCCTGCACTGGCAAAAGAACGACCTGCAGATAAAGGAGTGTTATTATGAACTCTGTTCAACCCTTGTTAGGCCACATTTCAAGTACTGTGTCCATTTTGGTCCCTGCAGTATAAGAGAGACATTGAAAAATTGGAGAAGGTCCAGTGGAGGGTTACCAAGATGATTAGAGGACTGGAGAATTTGGCATATGACAAAAGAGTGAAGGAATTGTGTTTGTTCAGTCTGGAAAAAAGGAAGCTTAAGGGGGATCTAATCACAGCCTTGTAATACCTAAAAGCCAGTTTTAGAGAAGATGGATGTACATCCAGAGGATGCACAGTGACAGGACATAAGAAACACAATAAAGTTTATTTAAGGGAAATTCTATCTGGATATAGGAAAAAAATCATAATGATAAACACAAAACTTAGTGTT
The DNA here is from genome assembly GCF_000699245.1 of Pterocles gutturalis. Lineage (NCBI taxonomy): Eukaryota > Metazoa > Chordata > Aves > Pterocliformes > Pteroclidae > Pterocles > Pterocles gutturalis. Next base: position 164,928 of record NW_010107733.1, on the reverse strand, counting down.
AGGTTGCTCAAAGAAGTAGTGGAGTCTCCTGCTCTGAAAACATTCAAGATTGGGCTTCATAGTGGTCTGGGTAACCTAACCTAAGGCCCTGCTTTAGACAGCAGTTCAGACCAGATATCTCCAGAGGTCCCCTCCAACCTGGATTTCTTCTATGGTTTTATGATACTACAACAAAGCTATCCTTGTTGCCCCTAATAACTGAAAGTATAAAATCATAATCTAACCCTAAATTTGTTTCTTGCTCTTAGCCAGGAGAATAAATGGCTGGGACTCTTTTGACTGCAATCTCCACTGACTACAATGGGAGTGCAAATTTCTAGAGCACATATAGACAGCAGCACGGAGATATGTCCCTGCATGTCTGTGGAAGAAACACTAGAATGAAAGGGACTAAAGAGAGCAGAAACCTCTCAGAAAAAGTATGTTATTGGAGAAGGTTTCTGTTCCCTGATGACTGTTCTGTTTCACCAGCTGCTGTTATCTTCCCCAGAGATATATGGAGGTCTCTGCTCTATTGTTCATGCCAGGTCTAGATCAACTCCTTATTTTGCCTCATTATAATGGAGGAAGTGGATATCCCCACTGGATTCTGGGATTGCATGGAAACCTTAAAAACCCATAAAAAAAAATAAAGTAATAATCATTTGGGAAACACTAATCAGTAAATCACTCACCTTCTAACAGGTCAAAAAATGAGACAAGATACCAATAGGAATGGAAACAAAAGGGAGCAATAATTCAGACAGGTATGATAAGAACTGGATGAATACTTCACAGTATGAGCAGTGCTAGTGATATAGTTAAATAATTTTGCAGTGACATATACCTCCATAGTCAAAAAGACTGACATTCAGGATTTACAGTGCTGTGGATGGGAGCTGTAGCCATAACTCTAAGGTGCTATGTTACTTCTAAGTGAAGGTGCAATATGTTACAAGAGGTACCACTTTTCACATGAGACATAAAGTGTGAGGTCCAGAGTTTGTTCATCCATCATTAAAGACTGAATGACACTTTTCATAAGAAGAAAGGTGTCAAACATAAAGTTCAAGCCAAATTCCAAAAATTGAAATATGGGTGATTTTTAATGGCCTGTAACTCAGGTGTGGTTTGGTGGCTTTTCATCAAACTCCACAGAAGAATTCTCCTTCGCCCTCGGAATAAAATCAACAATTATCAGGCTAAAGTTTGTTTCATTTTTCCAAGCAAAAGTTATAAGGTAGCAAAAATAAAACCTTGCAATGGAAGCCGATGACCACTGAAATTATGGATAGCCCATTATTTCTTAATAATAAGTTCATAACGCTGTTTACATCCTTTAGGGCAAAAGAAACTAAGCTGTCACTAAATACACTAAGTGGAAAAAATACACACAACATAAACGTCTTCTAACACCGGGTGGAGCACTAAAAATTAACATTATTTGGCTCAATAAATAACATAAAAGTTCCCAGTTAGAAGTTCAGATGTATGCTTTAGCTCTGAAAGCTAACAGTATTTTAGATTTGAATTGAACAAATGTTCTCTTCTGTATTATTTGCTATAACAGAGGGAGGGCACTCTGCCTCTCAGAAATTTTTGAACATCAGGACTGAGTCTGAGTCCGTTCTCAGTGCTAAAAAGAATGACATTTTGCTCCACATGGCTTACAAAGGTCAAATAAATTTACAAGTACCTTGAGACCACTGGTTTACCCAGAAGAGTCCTTAAATCCCACGATGTTCAGGCATTGGCATAGTATACCTAAAAGTAAAATAGCAACTGTACAATATCTCCTATCCCATGAACAGTCAACAAAAATACGATGTCCAGGTGTAAAATTTGTCCTATTCCTCCTACACTGCAGGAAGAGGAAACAGGAAGAATAGGCACAGGGATCACCTTTTCCTAAGGTTTGACAAATCATATGGTTATGGAAAAAATCTAGGTCTTTAACACAAGTTTTATTCTTTGACCTTATGCATTATTGTAACGGTGTCTCTGTGATGTGATAACTAGAGGAAAGTAGCTACTTTTGTATGATCTTCCATTAGATGGACTGTAATACATGTGAGAGCATTTTCCATTGTGAACTTTATTCTAGAGAATACCCAGGCCAGAGTGCATGAATATAATGGGTCTGTACTGAGTCCTGGACAAGTCCATGTTGATAGACTCACAGAAATGTTGGTTGGTAGGGACCTCTGGTTGGTCCATCCAGTCCAGCCTCCTGCAGGACCCTAGATCAGGTCAGTGGTGGCTTTGTTTATCTGAGCGTTGAAAATCACTTCAAGATGGAAATCCCACCAGTGTTTCTGATTGTCTAATCTGAACCTCAATTTTTCAAGTCTAGGTGAGGCCCGAGAGGCCATCCTTCCACCAAACCCAGCATGCAGGCCTCCGGGATGTGCTCACAGCATCCACCACTCAGCACCTATGGACATTTTTCTGTTTGACAGGGTAACAGTTTCAGAGGGAGCAGTCAAATTTCCTCCTAGTAATGAGAAACAGGGAGAAAGAGAGAGGAAGAGAAAGAGGCTTACTCACTCCCCTGTTACTTTCTGTGATGAGATTTTTGACACCACAGAGAAACAGTGTTCAGTGGCCGTTTCTGGAACTACATAATGCTTTCACCGCTCTTTATCAAGCTGTATCTCTCCACCCTCTGGTTTTTTTTTTAATGATCAATAACCAAGGTGTCCATGATTTAAAGGTGAACTTACAGCAACTGCTGACCACTTTAGTGCAGGAAAGTCTGTCTCTTGTTTTTACTATGCAATTGGTAGGAGCACTACATGTTCTTGGCAGGGAAAATAGCTAGAAACCTCAGGAATGCGTGATTTCTAATTTCAACAGAGTGGTAGTTGATTGTAAGTATTAGCATAGCTTAACTTTATCCACTATCCAAACTTAATATTATCCTTTGTTTAATACACTGATACAAAAGATCACTTTCCTTTGTATGACTCTATTGTTTTCATTCTCTGAGGCCAAAGTCGGTGTTGACATAAGCAGGCTCGAGTCCACCAAAGTGAATGAAGTTAAAACTCATTTTGCCAGTAATGAAAGTTGGCCTCTGGAGCAATGCTAATTATGGTTTGTTTGTATCAATTAATCAACACAAGGTTAACTTTCAATCACCACGTGGAAAAAAACACAACACAATTAACTAAAAACCAGTACAAAATCCCTTGATTTACCATGAAGTGGGATATTTCTATAAGCACACAGTACAAGTGCAGGAAGAACTTACCAGAGCAACTCTGAACAAGCAATCCCCTGAACCACAGCCACATCCGCAGGGCTCAGCTCAAGGATTACGTAGCCATACCTCTGAGCTGCTGTGCTTCTTAGAGCTGGGCTGGTATCTCATGCAGCACCATGCTGTTCCCTTTGGACATGGGAGCTCTTCTAGTGCAAGCTGACAGGTGGCAAGCAGAGTGCTCTGTTGTGTACTGTAGATATGGTTGGTGCACTAAAGGGATGAAACTGCACTTACTAAAATTAGGACAGCTTTCCTAAAGAATGGAAATAATACGCTAGGTTTCAGGAGTTGTCCGCAAGATATTATAAAAAAAAACATGGAAAAAGCAATACTGAAGAAACTGTAGGCGGTGAAAAGAAACCACATTCATTCATGAAAATCTTCACTGTCATTCACCCTATCTAACTGCTAACTGAAGTGAAATCACTGCATCTTTGGCTAATTGCAGTGCTCAAGGCATGGAAGACTTTGTTTTACTGAGAATTTTTTAAAAAATCTCCTAGATGACAACAGGAAATCAATAAATTCCTTGAAAAGTGTACTCATGCATTGCACAATGATGGCATACAGAAACCAAATTGCTGAAGAAAGTTATTTCTCACCTGCAAGGAGAAGAATGAACATTGAGTTAGTCTAATTGACTAAAGAAATAAAAAGGTATATTTGCCTCTGTCTGTGTCTGAACTGTATCACAAGAACTTTACTGACACCAAATGGTTGGTATTTCTGGTTTTTATTTTATTCAAGCATTAAGCTTTCCAGGGGCCAACTTCAAGCACCTCAGTGCAGCAAGGTGTAGACTAAACAACACATTAGCCTGAAGAAAAAATTGAAAAGCATTCAGCAAGTAAAGGGAATGTCGTTTCAGAAAATACAGCTTTCATGTGCCAATGAGAGAGTGCTAAGATAGCGCCAGTGAGATTTTGAAGGAAGAGTCAAAACCAAAGCTGATCTTTAGGCAATAGGAAAGTGTTGAATAGGCAGGTCTCCTGACTCACTCTTGCCTGTTCTCAAGAACGTATATAAGAGCAAGCGGGCTTTAGAGACCATTACACAGACACTCCTTGAGTGTCTCGGTCTTATCCTTTTGATAAAGCAGCTTCACTGCTTCTATACTAAGTGCTAATCAAAGATTTTCTTTTTTCAAGTGTTTTGCAGCAGGATGTGTGGTGGTGATGTGATGGGTGAGGTATCTGAATGCAATTCAGATTTCATCCTCTTCTTTAAAGACTGCAATCTGCATTATACATAAGGCAGGAATATGATGGGTTAAGGATATATAGCAAGCAAGCTGAAGAAAGCAGTCTCTTATACTCTAGACACCTAAATTAGTGTGAATACTGGTGTTTCTCCTATTTGTTTCCAGCCTTGCAATTTGAGGATTCTCAAAAACATTGAAAGAGTAGTTCAATAAGTGCAGCTGAACGTTCCCCAAATGACCAGTCAGGGAAAAGGCCAGAGATTACAGTGCCTTTGTTACCAAGTCAGCTATGGAAACCAGTGAGAAGAGGATTTCACATTTTCCAAGGGCATGGGGTGGGGAGGCATCAGGGGAGGGGGGGCGGGGAGAGAAAAAATGTGAAAGACTTGACTGAGAAATAGTATACTTGTGCCAACTAAATTATGTTTCCTGAAATAATGAGGTTGAACAGCAGGTATTCTGTTAGAGGATGGGTTCTTTATGTGTTACCAGAAAAACTGCTGAAATATCTGCTTTAGCATTTGATATACCATATTCTAAAGAAAATGTAGGACATTGTCATGAGTTCTAATCACCAAGCAGTAAAATGCAGTCTTCTCAGAACAGTGTAGTGCAGCCAGTTTGTCCAACAAACAGAATACTCGTAGACACTGACACATTGAGGAAGAGCAGGGATGCTGGATGAGCAAACAGAAAGAGTAGCAAAGGATCTCAAGTGAAACCCACCAACCAAAAGAATCATGGAGAAAGGGAGTTCATCATTTAGCAATTTGCAGACCTTTCAGTGGTACTGGATCACCAAAGGACATCTGTGTAACATTTTCATCAGTCTGACAAGAGAGCCAACATCAACATTTGTCCACAGGAACCAAACTAAATATTTAAAGGTGAACTGCAAAGCTAAAATGAAAGTTGAGTTAATCATGGAAATATGCACTGAATGACCCTACTTACCAGGTTGTTGGAGGCAATTCATCACAGAAACAAGTTGAGACTCCTATTTATCAAGACTTTTTCTGCTTTTCTGAATTTTCTTTTAGTTTTCATGCTTTTCAAAGAATGCTAAAGAAAATATTCTGTGAGGATGTCAGAAGTCTTGTGTTATCATGGATATTTGTTGTGAAAGAATAATATACTGTGGGATCTTTAGTGAATTAAGAAAAGCCAAAGGACACATTCAGATAAAAATATAAAGTCAGTAATGTCATTGTAGCTAGCCTGCTTTAATCCAGGGTGCAGTCTAATAGATGGGCACACATACCTCCACACTCACTTTTTTTTGCCTCTTTGGGTTTTGAGCAAAGAAGTTTACTACACCTTCATAGAGGTAGATTTTAATACAGAACCTATTTAACAAAAATCAAGAGTTCTTCCAGCAGTTATGTGATTTTGACTTGGGGTTGTCAAAGGGACAAGCAATAGGAATAAACTGATTATTTGTTCCAGGCAACTGAAAGAAAAATAGAAAATTATTTTTTAGAGATATCAAAATGTTTTCAAAATAAGATTTCATATTCTGTTAAAAAAGATCCTTGGAATCTTATTCTTGGATTTTCTTGTCACTTTTTGGCCTTACATTATTCTTACAGCCCTAAAGTTCTCCATAAACCTATTTTTCCCTTACTTCAGCAGCAGTGTCCAGTCTGTGGCACACACATCAGCTGCCACATAGTAATCACACAGTCCAGCTCGTATTCCATCTTCTGCTTCCTTTGGAAGAATGGAAACATGCAGAAATGGAGACAGAGTGAACACACTGATTCAGAAACTTTGGAGTCCAAGAAAGCACAGGGCCATTCCAAAGCGTAAAAGCCCTGAACACTTATTCCAAAACCAAGAGAAACCAGTGGGAGACTGGCCACTGAATTCAGCAGGCTTTGGAGCATACACACACAGACAGGGAGAGTTCACCTGCATGGTCAGCTGTGGGGAACTGTGAACTAACATCAGCATCTTGTGAAGGTGGGTCCCCACTGCCAGCTGCTACCTGGGAGCCGTGCAAGAGCAGTGGAGGGGTGCCAAACATGGATTAGCCTACCTTGCCTTGCAAGTTACTGCATCAGGCATTGCACGACACTGCAGCAGCCCTCCAACTTCGAGGTCAGTTTCTAATCTCTGTTGTCTGGGACCTGATGAGAGCAGATGGGCAGCGCTCTGCATCCAGCACCAGAAAGGCTCTCCATGCAGGGTGGACAACTGCACTAGAATTCAACTACATGGAAGAACCAGAGTCCTATTCAGCTTACAGGTGAGCCTTTTTTACCTGTGAGCTTCTGGCTAGCCAACCACAATTTGATCTCATTTTGGTGCTTGTTTTCACATTTAGTTGCTGTGTCTGTACAGTACTAATAAAGTATTAGGACACTTTTTGCTCACTAAACTTGAGAGCAAGCAAAGACCCTTGACATTAGCACAGTTTCTGAGCTTGGGGCAAGGTTTTGGCAAATAAGGCTGAGTTTTGAGAAGGTTAGTTAGAATTACTGTGAAAATGCTAAATCATTAACAAATAGTCAATAATAAATGGTTAATAAAAAAAAATATGAGAGAAAAGACTGGAAACTGATTTTTTTTTTTTTTTAATGTCTAATGGGAAAACCAAGCAGAAGGTGATGGCTTCATTTCAGATTTGCTAATCATTTTTCACCTATTTATTATTTGGAATTGATACTCAAAATGATAATAGAAAGAAGTCACTTTGGACTAAATAGATGTTCACATCAGACATAAAATCTCACATTTTTGCTATTAAAAAATCTGTAAAGTCCCAAAAAGATGAGCCTGTTCCAGAACCCAGAGAAACCAATGGGAGCTTGGCCACTGATTTCAACAGGCGTTGGAACAAACTCACTGTTAGCTAAGTACACAGCTATCAGTGTGGCACTGAGCCTGGGTTAACATACTCTGCCTCTCATCAGGACTCTTTGTTCCATGGCATGCCTTGGGAAAGTCTCATAGCTAGTCATTAACCAAGCATGCTTGAAAATATACGGGTGGAGATATTTGAGGATGGTTCAGAGCATTGTCACGAGAATTTTTTAAAGAACTGGACAACATGCCTCCTGTAAGGCACAAGGACTTAGCTGTGATGAGTACAAAGAGGAAACAAAGACTAGTAAATTATTTTCCTGCAATCTGTAAAGGAATAAAGCTGATAGCATCAAGCAAGGGAATAGTATTTTAGCAGATAAAATGCCTTCCAACAGACGGAAACTGCAGCAATGCAACTCAGACACGAAATTACAGCGAGGATTACTAACTAAAGGAACAACACACCAAGAGTAGTGGTGAATTCTACATCACTGGAAATGTGTTCATCAGATTGGCCTTTTCAGTGACACATGTACTGAGACATCCAGGGAATTCCTATGGCTCTTGCTAAGTAGGAAGTCAAGTTAGTTCCAATGTATTAACGTTCCAACGCATTACAATTTGCAGTGCCTTGAAAAATACAGTATCATAAAAGACAGTGTCACTCACAATTATTCGTACACCATTTCAGGCTCTCAGACCTGTCCAATCGCACTTTAAATCAACCAGCACAGAACTAAATAGTATTCCACCCCAGATCCTCTCCAGTTGTTGGCTTGATCAATGGTCATGAAGGAAAGGAAACATGAGAGTACCAGCTGACAAACAGCTTGTTGACAAGGCTACATGTAACCAGAACAACAGCAGGACAGTAATCTAGGGAAAACTTGACACCTGCTGTAGCAGAAATTAAGAGTTTACAGATGTTGCAGTTCGGGTAGTCAGCTTCTAATCCACACCCTCGTAATTCAAGCCTCAGAAATTCTCCAAACAATTGTAGTAAAGAAGAATCCAAGCAGTAAGGAAACTGAAGCAAACAGGGCAGAGCAGCTGTTTTAATTAGTGCTTTGCTTAACCTGAGAACCATACCCCTGCTCGCTGGGATCTTGAAAACAAATCAAGTTTTACATGGGTAGTGGCATTTTATTTTGTTCTTTTCTAGCATTACTTCTTGAGATAAGCATTTGCAGAGGAAAGCTAGCAATACCTCACCAAATCTTGGTCATAAAAAAGAATCAACGGAATTCCAAATCACATACCTGCCTAGTACTAGGGTAAGGAGTTTTCTGGGCTCATCTTTATGTTGCTCTCATCCCATATTTTTCTTCCCACTGAACAATGAAATTTAAACCACAGCTGTGCACTGCTATCTTCATTCCTGGAGAGTGCTCTACTTAGGTTTATGAAACTTAGTTTATGACGCATGAACAAAACACGTGGAGGGTGTCCCTGCCCATGGCAGGGGGGTTGGAATTTGATGATCTTTAAGGTCCTTTCCAACCCAAACCATTCTATGATTCTATGAGTGTATTCATGTTCATGTTTCTAATGGTATGTCGGAGTCAAGGAGCCCACAGTAAATAGCATGTGGTTACAGGAATGACTCTTAAACCCAACATAGGGTTAAAATTATATTCTCTAAATCCTTCAGGCTCAGTTCTAATGTATTATACAATACTATAAAATGTATTAGCTGTTCTTAATTAACATATATAATATACTGCAATTAAATGGGCGAGGAGGGCACCCAACTAGTGGCCTGTGCGTGCTTATCTCTTGGCGCAGTTCTGTGGTGGCAGACAGTTATGCCAATACAGACACCGCATGGAGGTGGTCAGTGGTAGGCGTCTACCCTCTGCTGTATGTTCTAATGGATCAACAACACCGTGGGTAAAAATGCAATACGGAATAAGCATTAAAAGGCAGTTGGGTAGAAAAAATATTTTTTAACACTTTTTCCATTCTTTGACAGCTAGAAAATCCCTTACCCAATTTGAGGAAGAAAACAACTTTCTCAAAGCTGGAAAGTTCTAATATTTTGGAACTCTGTTTTGTTTATGTTTGAGAAAGTTGTGGAACAGCAACAGGCAATGAAAGCACACATTGGCACAATTAAGTCTGGTAACTCAAGAAGACAGATATTGTTTTCAGTTCTACACACATTTTAGTTGAAATTTGCCAACCCGCTTGAATAGGCTATTTTGGAAACCAGTGGTGACAACATGTGGATAAAGTTCTGCTCTGCTACTTACCAAATAAAGGAGACTTTGGCTGGAAAAATAATGATTTGTGGACTGAAACGAAAGGAGGCAAGATGAACCTCTGGAGAAATGTTCAAGAAGAGAAGGACTATGTATAGAAATGGTTCTAAGGAGACACTTTCTCCAAAATAAAGTGTAGTTACAGGGGATAGAAAAATTCTCACATGTTACCATCATTAAGAGATCATGTTCAAAGAATAATAAATAAATATGCATACATATAAATGGAAGAGATCTTCTCCTGAGATCTTCCCTGTACACTCTGCAGTTTCCAATGCCTCGTTCTTTCTGCAAAAAATAGACCTTGGAAAATTTGTCTTTGCTGAGCTGTTGAAAAGAAACATATAAGGGGGCTTGAGGGGGCTTTAAAAAGAGAGCAGACAGTATCAGGAAAGGGAATGACATGTTAACAACTAAAATGCCAAATGACATTTAAGAAGTTTTGTAAATCGATAGATTTCTTTCCTCATACCACAGTTTTTTTGAAGAAGCATGATAGGAGGAGGAGAGTGAGGTGACATCCACGCTACCTCTAAATCAAGCAGTCTGCAAACACAAAGAAACTGCTTACCATTCGTTTTGTACTTGATTTCACTTAGAAGGCACAACTGATCATATCTTTGTTCTGTGTTTCATTTAGACTCAGCTCCCACAAAAGAGGCACAGAACCTCTCTGTCTGTACCCATTCTGGACATTTGTGGTGAAATCTGCTTCCCAGAAAATAGCCAGCAAAGCCACTCTTTAAAGTCCTTGAAACGGCCCTAGGATGCTTTGTATTGTCTTGTTCAGACTCTTTGACTCTCTAGTCATTGTTCCCTATTTTATATTTTTGTACTCATTTATTGAAAGCAATATTGGGGTTTTTTGATATGTGCGTTTTATGCAGTAGCTAGCAAAGTAGGCTAAGTCTGCATTGGATTCTCAGAAGTTTTATTAAAGAACAGCCAATCGAATATAGCAGATTTAATATTTTAAGTTACACGCAAGTTCTAAATTTGTCATGGGTCCAAAAGATAAATTCCATGCTTTGTTCGTGCTTTAGTTTCCAAGTTATTTATATTGCTGTACACCAAGATAAAAGCCTAACAGCCTGTTCGATAGATGGTTCAAACCCTGATGACATTACTCATGGAACAGCCTAAAAGCTGATAAGGGAGCTGAACATATTGGCCCATAGTGATGTGTGTTTTCTTTAAATGTTGTAGAGTAGGTTTCAGAGTAACTTCTACACTATTTAAAGTCATAATATTGTGTGTACAGTGCCAGATAAAATTTTGGCACTACAGAAGTGCAAAAGGTAATGATTCTGAGAAAATTTGAAGAGGGCTCTTCATTAAATATCTGTAGCAAAGAAACCGCGTTCAAAGACAATTCACAATCCCTTTCCCCAACATGCATGCCTATACATATGGGACTGTGAACTGTATGTGACTAATCTGAGACTGCATGTGGAATTGCCAAAGGTTTTCAGCATTGTTCTAACTCTGCTCTCTGTGAAGTCAACTCAGGTCTTACCCTTGGCTTTGATGTGAGCAGAGGCAGGCCAGCAATGCCTGAGAGCTTTAGAAGAGCCCATCTTGCGTATCAAGTGCTAAGCAATTCAATAACTGTGCTCTTGGGTTAAGGTGAAGGTGCTACCCCATACAATCATTTTACTGTATGTAGGATCTGGAAATGCAGTGCAGTGCATTTCTGTGACTGCTAAAACTATAGCATCTGGAATGCCATCTTGGAAATTTTCCAGGTGATTTCCACGAGGAACACTTTATAAAAGTTGTTACCCTTCTAAGCAGAATATGTTCCCAGGCCTGCATAGGAGCAGAGATTGGATTATAAAGTGCTAAATGCTTTTTACAACTGTATCAGCAACAATAGTGTATGGATAACTATTCAAGGGAAATTATTTTTACAGACAATTTCAATGGATTTGTTCCAGTCCTCAATTAGATTCATATTTCTGGATTCAGAAACGTAAGATAACTTATCCTGTACTCCTCCTGTTGTGAAACTGTGATATCCAATCTAGGACAAATCTCATCAGTCTTCCTATTTCCCATCATTTTCACATAATGTTTTCAAAACTTAAGGCAGGAACAAAATGACATGGGAGAGAGTGTAGAGAAGCTCAGTCTCTAGGAAATTTACAAAGCTGCTGCTGGTCATTATCAGATGGCCTGGACATCCAGACAGTTTGAGCATTTAGCACAGTAGGCAGATTACAGGAGCGGCCAATAAAGATATTTTTTGATACAGTGAGGTTTTAGGGGCTGTCACAGATGCTCACGAAGTGGAGCAATGAGTTGTCTCATCAGTACATTAGGAGTTTATATTATGAGGCACCAGTTCCTTGTTGGGTATCTGTTGACTTCAAACCCTTGGTGAAGTACACCTGCACTACAAACACACCACATACATACTTCATGCTAGAGGAAAAAAACATTAAACATAACTAGTTTAATTAGATTAGAGAAGGAAAAGCAGATCAAGTGTTAGGGGGAAAAGAAACAAATAGGAAGATATTTGAAGGCTTTGGGTTGACTCTGTAGCATAGACCTTCTTGTCAGTAATGAATGACAAGTTTAAAATTGATGTATAAGGAGACACTGAAGGGAACAACAGAAAAAAGCTGAGGAGGCTAAGGTAAATCACGTAGTGATAAGTTTTACATAAATGGGTACTCATGAAAATGAGTCTGAAAATGCTGCTCAGCATGAGGTACTAAAGGAAATATGGATTAAGTCATAAAACCATCTCAAAGACACAGAAACAGCCTCACTATCCCTGTTCTCATTGTTATACGTCCTACAAGAACGATGTTCAGTCAATAATTTCAGAAGTTTACAGCACGAAAGCCAAGGGGAATCTCACAGCAAACCAACAGGCACAGCCGAATTTTCCCTGTGATTTATGCCTCTATCTACCCAAATGAGTCTTCTGGGTAATGCTTACACACTTTTCAAATACATTTTTTTCAGCAAACCACACTAATTAATGTGATATTATTCATACAATTGCCACATGTAAGGTGTGATCACAAAAAAAAAAAAAATTGGGGAAATAACTATTTTTCTTTTTAGAGACTTTTAACATCATATTGTTTAAAACTATTTCTTGATTAAAGAACAGCAGCCATCAACTGCATTTACAAAGCAGAGAGAATTGTTTCCAGAAAAATGCTTAATGTTGCAGCAAAATACTTCATGCTGCACATTAATGAAATAATTGGATATAGAAGAACAATTAGTGTATTTTTTCAAATAGAAATGCTTTCTGTATTTTTCTTTGCTTTTCACTAAGAACACTGTTAGACTGATGTTATAATAATAAAATTAACAAACTAAGATTTTCTGACTGCATATATTACCCCATATAAATTACATTACATTTGTGACTGTGTAGTTATTAAACTTTAAGTTATTCAAGATATCTTTTTAAATTCCCTGATCACCAAGCAAATAACAGTTTTGAATTCTCTTAGTGCTATCTTATCTATCCTAGCAGCATCAAAACTATACTCAATTTCTATAGATATTGGATGTATTTTTTAAAGATTCTTCAGCTCAGCACCTTCAAATCTAAATTATGTTTGACACTGCAATTGCAGAATTTCAATGACTTGTGAGTGTAAATGGTGCCATTTAGCCAGAAAACGACTTAATTGTTTCTGAAAAAGACTGCAAGTTCAGTTTAGAAACTGTTCAACCAAAGTTTGTGTCTTTCGAATTTCAAAAGCTCAGGTATGTAACGGTTCTTTCTGTGAGCCTGCTTGTTAGCCTTCTGGTTAGGGGAAGTGGAAGGAAACAACCTAATTCTGTCCATCTTTTTCTTCTGTTGAAAAAATAAAATGGTTCATCTTAAAAAGGGAGAAAATGTGCTGAACACTCAAAAGACACAATTTCACAAAGCATACAAGTTCCTTGTGAAGAATCACGTTACAGAAACCTTTTAGACCACTGCCAGGAGTGCAAGATTTGTCCTGATGGGAAGCTGTACCCACAACCTCTTCTCAAATCATGGGACCATGCAAACGGCAAGGGTAGGACACCCAGGCTTGAAGAACATCATCCTAACCGTGCCTCTTTTCTCCCATGGCTATACAGCTAACTAATGCAGATCTGGGCATCTGAAAATTTCATTAGATGAATCCCTTTGTGTCCCAACAAGACCATGGCAGAATTCCTCTCAAAGCTCATTTCTGAACCATGAGTTCCCTGTTTTCAAAGACAACAGGTTTGTAGACATGATCACCCCTTTCTTCAGTGCTCTTTTTCTTCTTCTGTTTTTCTTCTTCTGAGGCTCACAATGCCGTACCAGTCTGCTCATCAGACAAAGGGAAAGAAATGGGATAATGTTAAAGAAAGAAAATATTTCAAGATTAGCCCTCCCAGTGTAAATCAGCGTGTGGACCTTCACTGGGTCACATGAAAACCTCACGCTCACATTTAATTTGCCCATCCTGAAGTATTTTTCCTCCTAATGCCAAATACCATAATGCTCTCTGTCAGTGATTTGAAATTATTGTATGAGCTACATATCGGGTACACTATTGTTAATGAAATGCACACAAGATGATGAACAACTTCCTTTTCCTGCTGGAGCCCAGCTGCAACCAGGCCCTGTATCCTTGATGCTGTAAATCAGGCCTTTGTACTCCGGGAGGATTCAATCAGCTGCAGGTGTGGGCCCGCCAAGGCCCGCCTGGGATTAGGTAGCAGTATTTGATATGAGATCCCAAACAGCACCAGCAATCTACGCACCACATGTGGCCAGTCTTTGGAGAAAGCAAAGGAAAAACGCTGATGAAATGTGGCACAGGACCATGGAATGCAATTTCAAACTTCCACATCTGCAGGAAAGAGAGAAAGTAAGTTCCTAATATTACAATGATGATGTCATTGAGAATACACGATAGCGAAAATGATGTGCCAAGGCTTTCATAAATTTAACCACTTAGGATGCTGCTAGCCGAGGGCTGAGATCTGTGCGTGATATTTGTTGCTATAAATGCATTAAAGTTCTGTGAAGCAACACGCTGCCCCGCTGGTCTGTCCAAGGGTGTCAGCTGGCGTGTCTGTGTTCGTGTGGCTGCACAGATCGCGCGTTGCCACGATGCTTGTACTCTCTGCAGATTCAAAACCAAACCTCTGCTGAAGCTTGTTCACTAAACATTATCATTAAAGAGAGGTGATTTGATCAAACTTATTCCAGCCTAAAAAGGTAAAGCACTTGCCTTCAAGGAGAAGCAACACAAACGGTTGTTCAGTTCACTCCCAGAGGTTAAAAGTTGCGAAGAGTTTATTTTTAACATATATCCTTGCTATCCGAGGGATAAAGAAATGTTAAAACAGGTCTGGTTTTGTTATTACTGTAAAGATAAAATATATTGAAAAAAGCATGTTCTTGATTCTTTTTCTTAAAAAAAAATCTGTTTTCCATTAGCTTATCTTGATAGCTGAAGTTAATCATTATTTTCAACCATATATGATTTAGATATTATGTCATTAATTCATGTACAATCCATCTGAATAATGATTGTGGTTTTCTGCTTTACAAATTCATCTACTTCACTGAGAAACCAAGAGAGTCAAATTCCATGCAACATCTGGTTTCCATTTTATGTAATTGCTATTTTCAGAGTTATAATCATGTGTTATTGTAAGGACCACAGTGTCAATCATGCTGCTAATGGGGAAAATTCAATGCCTAAATACCTGAGAGAACAAGAAGCTGACTTAAACAGGTGCATTTAGACACTTGGTTTTAAGTATAATTCTAGTCTACCAATTTAAATAAATCATTTTAAGAAGAAACTATATTCTTTCCATACCTTCTACTGAACCAAAATTTAATACAAGCTTTCTACACTGTGAGGCTGGTTTTGTTCCCATTTGTTCAAAAACAGTAAGATTTGATCCCATACAAGTTCCAGTACCATTAACCCAGTGGAGCTCTAAATCCAATTTACTTAGACAACGTCAGTACACAAAGTTAACCCCTTTCTGCAAATATGAGTGGAGGGGAGAAAATATTAACTCCTTTTTAAGAATGTAAGGTACACATCTGCCTTACTTATCACATCCATAGAAAGGTGCAGAAAATAGACATAGGAAAAACATGACAATCCATGTTTTCAGGTAAACTACTGTACTAAAATGCAGTGTAAATATATTCTTATATATTTAATTTAGTTTAATTTAGAGTCTATGTATAAGTAGAGTAAAAAGTATTTGTCAGCATTCAGAGCAGTTACAGCTGAAAGTACAGATCATGACAATAAGATCATGATCAATCTTTCTTGTATTTGCTACTTCCTTTTTAAAATTTTGTTCGTACAAGTTTTCAGGTATAGCTGACCAATATACATTTTTTATAATATGCATAATGTTTTATTATGGAGAATAATGCCTATATAGAAAGCACATATTTACATGTGCAGTAATTTTATATATTTTGGGGGCAAGGCAGTATACTTTTAACAATTGGGGGTATGTGCAAAAACACATTAATTTTTATTTCAGTACTCATTATATCAACCAGCAGATGCTCACTCACCCATTGCCTTTGGGTAACAGCACTCAGTAAATACATAAAGTGTTGTTAATCTCTGCTTTTGAAAACAAAATAGGGAGAACAGTGACGAGTCTTGCAATTCCAGCAGCAGAGGACTTCCGTGAAAATTGCCCTTAGCAGAAGCAATAAAAGCTTTTTTTTTTTTTTTTTTTGATAGAAAAAGGAAGTTGTTCCCCTTTGTTTTGGTGAATATAGTTTTGAAAACACATTGATTTAAACCAAGGAGATGGGACCAAAAAAAAAAACAGCCTGCACCACCTGCAGGATGATGGCTCATAGGGAAAAGCCTTGAGACATTTACACATGTGTACACTCTTGTCATTATTACCATCTGAATACACTCATATTTCGTCCCACGTCTCATCCTTAGAGCCTTCAGGTACACACTGGTGTAAGTACAGGACAGGAACGGGTTGCTTTCAAGAGAATTAAGACTGGGAATGACTTTCCAGACCTAACCCTGAAAGCTAATCTTCACTAGCTCCTCTGGTGAACGTTTGAAGCTGAAACAAGCTGCCAAGTTGGAAGCTGTGCCTGTTATTGCCATGAGAGCCACAGCGGGCACACCCCGGCTCTGCTTCCACAGGGCTGCAGCGTTAAATCCTCTGCAGCCTCATCCACACAAGTAGTTTTGCATGTATGCACAACTTCAGCTCTGCAGGGTGTGGTCGGATCCTTTTCCAGCTTGGATAAGTGCCTTTGTGCACTGTGAAGGAAGAGCTGCATTTACCCATCTGGTCATTTTATGGCTGCATTAATTGACCCAAAGTAAATTTCTGCATTTGCTGGTATGCGCAGATCAGCCAGGCACGATTGCAAAAGATTCCTGAGCTGATTAGAAAAGATAAACAAGACCGTGACACTTGGGAAACCTTGAGCCGCTGTGTCATACGAATTGCAGGCAACAGCCCACTCCTAATAGGAACATGTAAATAAAGGCAATTCATATTTTCACTTTCCCCAGGAAACAATGACTGAGGTGAAAGTTCATCAGTACTGTTTGCAGAGAATGCAAAAACATGAAAAGAGGCGCACTGAATTTGTCCAGAACATGGTGGAGCCCAAGGCAACATATTATTGGGTATTTTTATATCTGAGTTAATAAAGTTACATGGCAAATAAAAACATGCAGTTGTACAAGCAAAACACACTTGAGGAGTGGTGGGTGCCTAGTCAGCACTAGGGAACCTCACAGTTTTCATAAGGGCTCCCTCAAGTGAGGAGTTGTGTTTGTTTCTGTTTTTCTTTTTTTAGATTTTTTTTCAGCTCAGGAATAAGTACAAACCTTACTTTTCTCTTTTTAAAAAGGACGTAGCAAGTCTGAAGAAACTCCTGAAAACTTCAAAGCTAACACTCCTGATGACAGAAGGTAAATCAAAAGAGCTCCAGATTTATGATTTTTTTTAAATCTTATGATTTTGAGAGGATGCAGTTCACGATTTGTAACGCACAAGGTCAGCAGAAATGCAGACATACTCTGCATTGTAAGTCTCCATTAAAGCACAAGACACATACTACAGCAGAGGTAGCTCCTTACTTCTTAGTGTTGATAGCAAAATTCCAGTGTCTAATTTTGCAGCTATTATTGCATGGCTCACTGTAATGCTGAATTTGTGGGTATAAGTCTTGGTATATTACATTATTAGTTCTGTTAATAACTGTGTTTGCAAAACGTAAAATAAGTAAATAAACAGCATTCTTCTCATATGCAAAGAAATATGCTTATTTTTCTCCTTCGTAAGGATTATATTCCTCAGTTAAAGCAGTAAACAAGGGTAGTTATCTGTTCTTCCTGAATTTACTTACCGTTATGCAAATCAGCTTTACATTGCCAAGTCTGAAATTTCACCAACATGAATTTTGTCATCATTTATTTAAACAGAGGGAACAACAAACCATAACCAAAGAAATCTTCACATCCAAATATAGCAGAGAAAAATTGCTGTACAATTCATGACAGTGAAGCAGAATACAGATTTAACATTTTTCATCTCAGACATGGAGGCATGGAGAAGTTGAATGAATTATAATTTTCATGGAACTTCAAATAAATAGTTGACCCAACAAAAATAATTTTGTTAACATCTTCTAGAAGAAGTAAAAATTGTTGCAAGACACATGACATAAATTATTCCTATGGAATTATTTTTACTACATTAGAGTCAACTAAAAGTTGTAAAATAAGCAGTAAGATAATTTCTTATCCGTGTGTCCTGACTTTGGTTGAGACAGAGTTCGCTTTCTTCATAGTAGCTAGTGAGAGGCTGTGTTTTGGATTTGTGCTGAGAAGAAGGCTGATAACATACTGATGTTGTTACCAGGACGGTCAAGGACTTGTTAGCATCTCTGCTGTGCCTGTGTCTGCAGTTGCAGGAGAAGCTGTGAGGGAGCACAGCCCCAATTACTGGCTTAGGATTCAACCTTAGGTTGAGGATCGAGACCCAAATTGGCCGGTGGTCTACTTCATATCATGCACGTCATGCCCAGTATAGAGATGAGGATCTGTCTGGAAGTTGTCTCTCTGCGGGTCGTCTCCCTCTCTCTCAGGGTCGTCTCTCACTCTCTCAGTCAGCTCTCATTCTCTCAGTTGCTCAGGCTCTCATCCCTTTTCCAGGGACTCCCCCTGCTCAGGGATCATTAGCTGGGAACAGGCTCAGCCTTGGTCATCGGGTGGTGAGCAGTATCACTGTGTAGCACTCATCAGATTTCTATATATTACTATTACTACAATTATTATTTTCAGTTTTAATTTAGTTATTAAATTGTTCTTATCTCACCCACAAGTCTCTTTTCCCTTTCCCCCTTTAGTTCTCGCTGCCATCCCTGGGAGGGGGGAGGGTGAGTGAGCAGTTGTTGTGGTGTTTTACTGCTATCCAGGGCCAAACTACAACACCATGCAAATATCTCACTTTGTGTTTTGCTTATGCAATTGTGTTGCTTCTCAGTTATTGGCAATTAAGAGTCTGTCTCAGTCCATTTGTTGGGACTCTCCAATTGTATTGCACAAAGACCACAGCAGAAGTTTAAGAGCATTTTGCAAATGCTTTCAGCAGGTGATAGTCTGACATTCTGTTGATTTTAGATTTTCAGCTCAGGTGATATTCAGAGCACCCATACTTTGTGTTTGCTTCACTGGACAGTCAGGAGGAGAGGAAGTCACTTCTAATCAGGACACTCAAGCTTGATGCCAAGCCAGATGACAATGTGAATATCCCAGGTGTCCATGAGCCGTCGTAATCCTATATTTAATAGTTCCCTGCTTTGGCCATCATTTCTAAGCATTTTTGGATCAGGTATCAGTGAAGTAACAATTATTTTCCTCTTTAGCCTCTACTTCTCCTACTATAAACTAGACGCACTACATGAACCACTAATTGAAAGGCACTAAAATGCAACAACAAACGAAAGATCTCGTGTGGTTAAATTAGCTGAATAAATACAAATCTCAAGTTTCGAGAGACATCTCAATACTAATCTTTCAGAAATTCAGGGTGAGATTCAGTTGTCTGAACATAGGTAAAACATAGGTACTTAACACTGGTTTAGGTGATCTAATGTGTTCCACCACCTCCATAAGCCTCTCCAGATATGTGTGGGTCCGTTGCACATCCTATGTTATAGGCAAAACAGCTTGTGTGGATAGTTTGGATATATCTGAGGATTTCAGATTACAACAGACGTATGTCTAAACAGCTGAATTTTGTTCCTGACATTCTGCTCTCACAGCAAAGGATATTATGTAGGCTACTAAAACCCACTCTGAACGGTAGCCAATACAGTCAGAGATGCCCAGGCCCAGGTGACTATAGTGCTCATTCAGGTATCTTGGTCTAACAGCTGAATCCCATCTCTAATATCTCTTCCATCCTGCAGAAACTAGGTGATTACAGACACAGCCAGAAAAAAGGCAGATCCCAATGCCCAGTTTTAGCGTGAAATCCTCATTGAAGAAGACTTTTCATAAGACTTCACATTAAGTCTTACCATACTTGCCTTACTTTGAAGACTCACATTCTTGAAATGACTCTCGTTATACAACTCAGCTGCCTTAACACAAGTACTGAATGCCATCAGAGACACCCTCTAACACATCCAAGTAAGACTGGCAAGGTCTGACACAGGACCTTCTGGGTCAGCAATAGGAGGCCAGGCAGGACCCCATACTAAGCTTGAAAGGAGACAAGGTGCCTACTGATGGACAAGAAAATCAAGCCACCTATGACCAAACCTCAGCTATGAAGGCTCACAGCATGATTTCTAACCCTTCTCAGCTCTCTGATAACGCCCTAGAAGGACTTTTTTTTCATTTGCACGGAGAAAGAGACAACATGGTAAATAAAATAATAAATGATAATGGACAAAATTATCCAAGAAAAAAATAGCTTAAATACCAGAGTCATGTTCCTAATCGTGAGGTCTACCAGCCAGTGGAACATTTTCCCAAGGGACCTCATGGTAGAACTGTTGATTAGCTACTTAAAACGAGGCAGAACAGTACTCTTAAGAATGAATATTTCTGCAGGGAATGATTCTGTATGTGCAGGGAAATCAGCATGATGACCTTTTAGCTCTAGTCCATAGACATTTTCTTTAAATGTGTGACATCAGGTAATGAACGTACAGACTCAGTGTAAACATTAGCTGGCTTAGGAGGATTTACAAAGTAAACATATGGAACACAGTTTGAAATATTCTTGTTTTCCTCTCATAGTAGGCCAATATAAATATTATTCCACATGTTATCAAGTAATTCCAAAGCTAAACGTACTCACCCCAAGAATGGTCATGATCAAAACCTAACAAAGTCCTTTTGAAAGGGCTCAGTGTATATAAATTAAAGGTAGCCCAAAGAAAGACATTATTTCATTCCAGCTCCTGGGGAAAGACTGAGGACCACTTGCTGTTGCTAGTTCAGTAAACCAGGTCCACTGCTAGCCCCATCAGATCTCCAAGCAACACATATGCAAGTCAAGGAATAACCTGTCTATGCTTTTGTGCCTCTGGAGGGCCTGATTCATGAGGCTTAAGCAGAACTTGGTTCATGAGCATGGACACTGTCTTCTATGCAGACCACAGCAATCATGGTTTCTCATCTAGACTGAAGGAGGCAACCATTTACAAAATGAGGAATGGCAGGATTGTGTACTGAGCAGGTAGAAAATTAGAGCTTGGTATCATTTTCATTCAGCCTTAGGAGCTCATACTGTTCCTATGACTCTTGCACTCTTGACTGTGCAGTGTCTCAGCTCCCAGAAAATGGGAATGCAGTGTGTTCCCTTCATCTACACAGCCCGCCTGCTTAATTGCTGTTGATTGGGATAAGCTTCTCAGAGAAGGGCAACTATACATTTAAATTCCTCCCACACCGAGCACAAGTCTTCACTTCTGAGCAATTATTTAAATTCAGACAATAAAGTTCCTCAGTGGTCTTCTCTCAGCTCCATATGGAACAAGGTGAAGATGCCTAATCATCATCTAGGATTTAGGAGATGCAGTTTGAAAGAAAATGCTAACTCCAGGTCCCTGTACTTGGTCTATCCTATTGGCTGGTTTGAGACAGCTCCTACTTAAATTTCAGGAGTAAGGAATGAGTCATTGGAGGTCATCACATCCCTACAGGGCCTGTGCAAGAAAACTATGTATCTGGATTCCCTGCCTGTGTCCAGATAGACATTTATAGACATTACACTGCCAGAAACAGATGCTGAGAGAAGGAATTCTGAACCTGACCCAATGGGAAATAATAATGATATGCCTGTCACAAACTAATCATAACATCACAAATGGGGAAAAAAAACTTTTATTGACCTGATGTATTTTTGGCTGTATCTACAGTTTTGGTTTTCAGTGAATTAATGTTCTCTTTAGATAACATAATTAGAAAATATTCCCAAGAGAGAGAAAACCAAAGAGTTTTTATTGTTCCTATCTGCACCCTATTTATGGGTGCTACTTCTCTTTAGTCAGCAGTTACATTCCCTTATCCCAGTGATGAATTTCTTCCAAATCCTTAAATGTAAGTAATTACCTCCTGCCAGGCAGATCCCATCTTGTAGACAGTGAAGCTTCTTCAATCAGTACATTCTTAAAAATATTTTCTCAGGTTTCCTTTGCAATCTATTTCTGGAGTAACATTATTGGTAGTGAAAAAACTTTGCTACCAGTTACAATACTTTCATCAGTCCCATTAAAGGAAGAGAAGCTGCTTCAGCAGTAATCATTTAAACTCCTGGATATAGCACAGCTTCTGCAGGATGCTGAAAGCCCATCTCTTTTAGTCAATCCAAGATTCAGAAGTAGAGGAGTATGTGACTTCAGCATTGCCAACACTCGTAATTTGCATCCTGAGTCTTATGACAGTTTGCTGTTTCTTTTCCGTTAAGCTTCAGCTCCTTGGGTCGTATGATTAAGCAAGAATCTCAGCTTTCCTCCTATAAAATAAGTAGATTCCACTTTCTAGACCAGAACTGCAAGCTAGAAAGCACGAACAAAAAGAAAGCAGAATTTCCCAGTTTTATTCAGTCATGTGATTTTTGAGTCATTTTTTTACACTGTTTGATGACCACTACAATTTCTGAATTGGCTGTCAGTCTTGAGGGTCTCTCATCTCCCTACAAAAAGATGATGAAGGTGCTTACTTAGAGGGTTGATTTACAGCATGACAAAATCCAGGGAGGATAATTGAAATGCTGGACCAGTTGTTAAGTGTATATTATCTAAAGGCCACCTGCCTGGCAGATCAAGGCAACAACTCCCTACAGAACT
Organism: Pterocles gutturalis; assembly: GCF_000699245.1. Classification (NCBI taxonomy): domain Eukaryota; kingdom Metazoa; phylum Chordata; class Aves; order Pterocliformes; family Pteroclidae; genus Pterocles; species Pterocles gutturalis. The sequence goes on along the minus strand of NW_010107733.1, from coordinate 142,078 downwards.
ATTGAGGGTGCTGATTTTTCCACTTCCTTGACTTCAGTATGGTTTTACTTAACACATACACCTGCATTATTGAAATCAATCCAACCATAAGCGATACTCATGAACAAAAAAAAAATACACAAAACAAAACAGAAGAAATTACAGAGTTAACAGGACCAGCACTAGACCAGTAAAAATATCTGATGAACCTTGCCAGCTGCTGAAAACTGTCTGTGGGATCGGTTCCTTTGTTCTTCTCTAATAATAGTTTTGGTTTATGTTTCTTTTTTTTCCCTTCTTTTCTTTTACTTTTACTGTTTTCATTTCGCTTTGATGTTGAAAACAGCCACAGCTGCAATACAAAAATTATTGGTCCTACTTTCATACACAAGTTCATGCACTCTAAGACAACTTTCTTTATGCATACACATTACATGTGCAAATGCATACTCGCATGTGTAAATATATACATGCACCAACACATGCAAACTATACATTGTTTGTGAATGTATCCTGATGTCAAGTAACTACAAAGAAAAAGGAATTTAATTTTGTTTAACAAAAAGGAAAAATTATAAACTTGAAAATCCTTTTAATTTCAAACTTCTAATAACACATAAGAACTTCCTCAACTCCGTGAAACTCTGCAAGTCCCCTCCAAATGTTTCATATCCTTATACAGATATTACTCTTTTTTTAATTTATTTAAATTTTATATTTGCTGCAGATACCCTGATCATCCTAGACAACCTTTTAGCTTAAAAAGTCACAAGTATGACACCAGCCCAGATCAGCAGCAATGTAAAGATAACAGAAATTAACCTTCCCAGATGCACAGTACCAAGTAACAGAACCGATTCCATCCAGCTCAGTCTAAAATAGTTCCTCATACGCAGAGGAGATAAGATGGGTGCTCTGAAGTCTAGCGCTCTGAGCATATTGCAAACAGGAGATTGTAGAGTAATTTCCAGGAGCCAGAAATCTCCTAGAAGTTGTTTCATTTGTTAAGTTAGTCTCACAAACCTCCCGTGATGTTAGTAGACATAATTATTCCCTTTTTGATGGGAGGAAAGAGAAGAACTGGGAAATGTAAATGGCTTATTCAAGGTGACACAGGAAGCCTGTGAAGAGCTGCAAATTGAACCCAGGTCTTCCAACTCCCAGTTCAGCCTTTATATCAATCACAAAAACTTCCTTCCTCTTCTGGATATTTAAAAACAAAAACATTTATAACTTGACAAACAGTTTCATTCTTCATGCATCAAACTGAATGCTTGGATTGGATTTATTCTTCTTGAATTTAACTCCATTTACTACATAGTCCCAATTATCACAATATTTCTTAAATTACTACAGTGATAACAGATCCTAACTTCTGGAGTACAACTTAGGAAAAGTAGCAGAAAAATATATCGCACCAGCTCAGGTCATAGAATCACTTTCTCAGATGGGTCAGGCACTAATCCAAGCAAATAAACTTAAGATAGTTGACGCAGCTCCTTGGACAACATTGTAATATAACTGCACAAGACAGTGGGAGCAAGGGTCAAGATTTTTTAGTTCTGTTTCTAATTATCATTATTATTGTGATTATACACCATTAAAATTCTAGTTCAGGATCTCATGGCATTTTTTATTTCCCAACTAATATTAAAAAAATACAGCTCCTACTTTCCATAGTTTACATTGAAGAGATGAGATTATAACCTACCACAGACAGGTTGAGTATTCTTTGGTAAATCACATCTATTTTCTAACTAATTTTTTCTTCATTGTAAATGGATTATAACAACTACTACTTCCCTAGCAGTACAGTTGCAAGGCCTAAATAACAGGGTGGAGAGGTGATTGTAATTCTTTGTAATTTATGATAGAGTCACAGGGGCCATTTGCAAGAAGAAACACCACAGGACTGAACTCCAAAGCTAGAGCTGAATCTCTGACTAAATATTGCCCTTCACAAAATGTAACCAGCTCTGAAATAGACATATCTGTGCATGTATTAAAGTTTATGTGTATAAATATACAGACAAAAATTCAGAAGGAAGATTAGCAGCTGTGTTGAAACGCATACACGCATGCACATACATACGTGTTGAAAGTACTACTGCCTCCTGGAAATGTCCCAAGAACAGCTTCAACTACTAGACATTGTTACCATTAGTTCACCTTACCAGGAAGATAAAAAGAAATTGTTCCAACTATCTGAATAAAGAAATATAGTTTATGGAGGTGACAGGAACAGAGCTAGCAGCAGCAACATTCTATTTGAAGTTTTTAACTATTTCGGTATTTCTCTTATAAATTACTGCCAGTTCTTTTTACCGTGACAGCAACCAGAGTGAACTCTCCTTACTTTCATCCTGTCTGCTTCCTTTGGACACTTCCCATCCCTGCTAAAAACATTTCATAAAGTTCAGTGGTGCGGTAGATCTACAACAGGAAACAGCTGGTATCGGCAGCTGGCAGGCAAAGGGCAGCAGGCAAGATGGGGCTTGGGTCCCAGTGCTGAAGCTCCCCTGACCCAGCGTGTTCTGTGGCTTCAGGTTATTACATGGTGAACTCTACCTAAAAACAGTAGCATGGCCATGAGGGGAGGCAGAGCTCTGCTGTGAAACAGTGCTAACCTCTGACAGGTGGTATGGACCATACCAAAAAAAAGAAAAAATAGGATCTAATTTCTAGACATGGCTTCCTGTCACAACGGTAGATGGTTGGTGATAAGGGTTATCAGTGCACCCTGCAGACACCGTGTTCATAATTTGGTATACAGCATGAAGTGATCGTTATGATTTTGAGGGGGGATTAATTTCTAGCTGGAGCTGTTCTTGTTGAGCTGGCAAGGGCTCCAGCTTCCTCTCAAATTTTAGTTTTCCTGGGAAAAAAAAAAATCATATTGTCTGCCACTCTTCCTGCCCCAGGGAAGAGGACCTAATGCAGGAAAGTCAGCCACTCTCCCTCTCCACTGAGGACTGAATGCCGTTCTTACAGTAGGGAGGAGAAGACAGGAAAAGCTCAACTTTTCAGGGAGAAAATTCTTCTTCCCTAGAATTCTGTCTCTTGAGTGTCCCTCCACCAGCCCTCCTCCTGCTAAACAGGAGAAATAATGGAGGAATCCTAAGACAGACACCCTTATTTTGAATGGAGAGATGGTGCAGCAGGGGAAGATGTCTATTTTCAGGATCTCCAAGATGGTATTGAAAAAATAGGGAAGAACTAAGGATACATGTCTATGGAGAAGAAAAAGGGCTGTGTGGAATGAAGACATAAATGGGTGGTGACAGAACTGATGAGAGCAGAAATGATAAGAGAGCTCTAGGAACAGGGAATCATCTTATCCTATGTATCTTTGGGAGCTGGGACTCTAGAGTGACCCTCTAGGGGACCAGATGCTCTAGGGCTGAAAAAGAATGGGAAGAATTTCAAAGCTTAAAGACAGACCAAACAATTCAGTGTAGTAATTTTTAAATAATTCAGATGAAATATGCTCATACTTTGTGAATTAATGCCACAGTTTTGCAAATCAGTCTTGTGATTTTTGATACTCTGGAATTGTCAACACTGTATGCAGTGCATAACCACAAATGTGATACAGATTTTTGTACAGGTGCAAGGATGAACAACAAAGTGCCTCCAGAAGCATTTACAACACTTATAAAATTACTTAATTTTCTTCTTCCAGAAACCAGGTTCATGAAGAAGGATGGTCCATCGACAATCATTTGCAGAAAAAGCCCACTGGAAGATTGAGAAGTAGAGTTAAGGGGTTTTCTGTTCTTGCCAATCAAATAAAAATTACTTGTCTCATGTGTTTTTTCTTCTCCTGTTTTCTTTCCTCTTTAGGCTGGGGTATATAGTTCCACTGCTCAGGTCTAAGATGAAGGCATACCCACAGGGCTTTTTTATGCTACCTGACATCATTCGCCAATGTCCTCCCACACTGCTTGGTTCTTCTACACATTGATTGACATTCTGCTGTCTACACCATGCACAGGGAAATTCTTGAACGGGACCTTTGTAGAAACACAAAAAGTATCTTCATTTTTGTTCTGCTCCTTATGCTGTCAGTTTTGTTGTGACTGCTGCAGTCTATTCAATTAGAAAATTCAGTTTCTTTTGCTGGAGTAGAATTTAAAAAAAGATTTGATAATATAATAATTAGAGGCACATTGTTCTTCTGTCTTTCAAACGCTGCCTGAGTACTAAAGTTTGTAGTATTGCTTTTATTTTATCTTGCTCCTTTCTAGTCCTGACCTTTTTACCTTTGGTCCTGCTGTTTGTCACTCTGCCATCCTAGTAAGTCAGTCAAGCTACAGGCACTATAAAAGGGAAAACTTTTTGTTTTATTTCAGAATGGGTGAAGTAAGGGACAGTGACTGAACAAACATGACCCATCAGATTCCCATGAAGATCAAGATTTAATAATTTCAGTTGAAGCAGGTTGTATGAAAGTCTTGTCATTACAACCAGGGTTGATCACAAATCCATGGTCCCTGTGTGGCAAGTGTGCCAACTCTATGACAGAATGGTTTAGAACAATTTGTGCCTCAATGCCTTGTTTCCACTGTTTTCCATTTGATAGTGCCCTCTGTGGGTGGAAGGAAAATGAGTGAGATCTGTGAGGTCACTGGTTCTGGACAACTTGGGCACCATGACAGTGGAGTATAAACCAGTGTATACCCTCATCTGGTATGCAATCCACATCTACAAAATTATCTTGTTGATCTCAATCATTTGAGTTTTTCCACAAATACAGTCATGACGTACTTCTGTGAAGCAATGTGTGGGGCTTTTGCACTACAGGTACCGTCAGGAAGCAGTTTAAACAGGTGAGAAGAGTGGCACAGTAAAAAATTAAAAAAAAAAAAAATCCTAAAAGATTTGTCACCTAGCCAGAAGGCACTGAGTAGCAATTTGGTCTGAACCATTGGCTAATATCACCAGGTGACCTTTCACTAGTTGTTTGACCTCTTTGCGCCTTGGCAAGTTCAGCTGGAAATAAAAGCACGGCTTCACTGGAAACCAGATATTGAGTGTAAACTGTGGTTTCCTAGATAAATAAATTACAAAAGAAAGTTTTATAAGAGTCACACGGCCAGTGGCTAGCACTTTGAACAGACAATGGGTAACAAAAACCGTATGTGGGAATGCTGTGTGGCAACACTGCTGTACTACAGATTCCCCATCCAAATTTGCAAATGATCTAAACAGTTCTTATTTCTGAGCCTTTGAAATTACAGTGAGCCAAGATAGGATCCCCTTGGGGCAGTACCCTATCACGGCAGCATTACTACCAGTTGCACTAAGATATTTCACAGAGCTGAGTAAAACTTGATGGCAGAAATGGGAAAAATATATCTCTTCATACCACAAACAAGCATGAATCTAATCAGCCTCACTTTTTTCCTATAGCACTGATAAATATTTACTCAAATTATCCCATTGAGCCCAATGACATTTTCCTTAGTAGTGTGGGATACGCCAAACTGAAGGATGGCTCTTCATTGGCCAATGACTAAGATTTTGAACATTTTCTTCCAAATTTGGTCATGTAAGTAATTATTTAAGTTTGGGTGAATGGAAAGCGTTGCCCAAGTAGTTGGGGAAGGCATATCAGGAAGGCTGACTCCTCAGGGTCCCAGATGAGTAACTTCTCATCTCCCAGATCTGAACTACTGCCAGTTCTTTTTAACTTTTATATCGTCAGACTTTCTAGAAGCCTATCACCTCTGAAGAGATCTGCTTTAGCACTCATTCTCAGATCACTTGCTGCCATAAGGGCATTCCCAATTTTGATATGGTTAGTCATGTTTTATTACTGACCAAAAACTGATATTTGAAGGTGGATACTTAAAATAGTTTGTGTGCATTTTTTCAAACTCAAAATGCTTGTGGAACTCAGGAGATGAATGTTACAGTGGATGAAACATGCTGCACTCAGGCTATCTCAACTTCCTGGTAGGGTTGAGATCTCATAAAACTGGCTGCCAAAATTGAGACCTATAGCAATCTAGTGGTATTTTTAATAGCTAAGTATTCTGGATCGACCTGGGAATTTTGCAAATTTTGCACTATTTCACTTCAGGACTCTACCCTCGACCTCTACTAAAAATTACCAACATACTGGACTCCACTCTGGGCCCAGTTGTTTCACTTTTGGTTGATCAATATGAAACACCAAGAGAAGACCATGCATCACATCAGGGAGCCTACAACCCATGTGCCTGTCTGGTCAAGTGCTGTGTTACAGTGACCATGAAGACGCTTCAGTCAGAATGGTGGTCAAGCTGATAGCGCATCTGACCTATCACCGTACCACGGTCCCTTTCACTTCCCTGTAAGTCATGTCAAATCCTGCCAACCTTTTGTTTAATCTTTTCACACCAGAAATTTTCAGTGGGATCTCCCTGGCAGAAAGAATGTGACTGTCAGCTGCGGTGAGCCACTCTCTCACTGGGAATCTTATTGTTTGGCAACCAGCATTTAATTGCTTCAGAATCGTACTGAATTGTTTCCACTCTGGTCAAAGCTAGAGAGCGTTGCCAGCAGACACAGATGGGGTTGTCAAGAAAATGTGAAGTGCTGATATGGCCACGTGCAGACTATGACTCACAGTAGAGGACTATCCTCTGTAGATCAGCTGAGTCTAGGCTGACAGTTCTGCCACCAAGAATGCTGTGACTTGGCTTGTATAAGCACCAGTAATATTTATGTGACCTACATGATTAAGAATCACACAAAAGACCTCTAGACCATTATTCTTAGAGTGCAGTCTACATGTCACCAGTTCAAAGGGATTTTAACTGTTGAATCAGCTAGTATGAGGGCAATGCAAAACAAATCTTATTCTTACTTCCAAATTAAAGCAGATTTTTATGTTTTACACTCAATATGAAGGACTTTTAAGGGAAACCTTGTCAGTGACTTGCATAAGCAGAGCTCCACAAGATACTGGAAAAACACCCAAAAACTGTGCTCAAGTTTGTCAGGAGCTTGTCAGAAGCAGATATTGCAGCATTGGTAGCACCCACTGTGGTCTGTTGCTATAATTCCACCTTGCCTTCTTCCATTTGATGCTCACCTCAATTCATTTGCTGTCTGGAGAGCAGATAGCACAGGCAGTTCTTGGTGTAAGTGGCCCTGGCCCTGGCTGCACATGTGGCTGAGGAAAAATCAGTTTCTTAATATATACACACAGTTCTTGCCCTAATTGCTTTCAAAAGAGATGATCACAATGTAGCTCTCAGAAACTGTGTGAGTGAGTCACATTCCAGATTGCTGGCTATCTATTGTTTTCCTACTTGCTGTGTGAAAAGAGCAATTCTGTATATAAAAAGCCTGTTGGGAGAAACGTGTTTTTTTTTCCCAGCAGTGACAGATGGCCCACAGATTTTGTGCATCATTTGTAAATTATTTCAAAGTCTATTTATCTATTCCAAAGAGATTACTGGAATCTCCATCTGCATTTTCATGTAATTGTTTCCATGTCACATGAATGAGGCATAAGAGGGTTACAAAGGAAAGATGATCACCTATAACAGAGCTGGCTGACATCTGCAAGAATTTGGGCAACCTATCTACTAAACTTCCTTACTATACCTCTTTCATTAGTCCCTACTACTTTTTAACATTTTTTTAGGGGAGAGCTAGAGGTCAGTGTTACTGAAAAATCTTCATGATAAATCACTAACTCACAGAAATTAGGACTGCAGGGATCTCAAAAGATCATCTATTCCAGTCCCCGAGTGTAAAACAAGATCAACCCTTCCCAAAACAGCCCTGATAGATGTTTACCTTGTTCCAGAAAATCTCAAAAGAAAATGTGAAAATTTTATCACTTATCAAAAGAAAAAAGAAAAGAAGGAAGAACTGTGAAGTATTATGAACTCAAAGAGATTTAATCTCAGATGCAAATCAAGACTTTTCTAGGATGTAAAAGAACAGGAAACTTCTGTATTATCACAACCACAATAATTGTAATGACCACGAAAATCTGGCTCTTTCTTCAGTGCAGATTAAGCTACTTGTCAGTGTGTGGAGACAAAAAGTTTTTAAGCATTTTTCAGTTCTTGAGATGAGGGAGTGAGGGACAGGAATTTTTCAGAGGTGACTTCAGAGATAGGCCAGAAGCAGCTGAATATGTGGACACAGAACTATTATGGACATCCACACAGTATCAGACAGATTCTGGGGTGACCTTGAATAAGCCAATGCCACAAGGCTGCTCTGAAGAAAGTGTAAGGACCAGGCTCCAGTTCTGCGGTAATAAAATACGTATGAGGCTGAGCTCAACAGAACTTCTAAGGAAAGACTTGGATGAAGAGAGGATGGAGACCTGCTGGGTAGACCAGGTCAAGAGAGCTCTTTCAGGAAGTTGTCTAACTGAAATGAATTTTTCAACCATACTGAAATGCAAATCATAAAGATCTCAGCTCAATCAGTTTATTAAAGATTGCAAGGTAACTGGATAATTCAGCACAGGAGCTCACGAATGGAAAAGATACATTGTGAGGGAGGCATCTTATTGATGAAGTCATGATGCAATTTGTCATGAGGAAGATGAAGTCAGATTTGTGCAAGAAAAACAATTAAACGTCAAACAACACCGCTTAGTCCTACATCTTAAAGGATGTACTAATGAAAGTGGTTGTACAGTTACACCATAATACTCAAGGGAAACCATCTGACCAGTTTTGGAAAAGCACTGAGATCTTCAATAATACTTGATAGTTCTACCTAGTGATTTACTTCTAAACATTAGTTTTGTATCAGTTTGTAGAGCAAAGATTTGAGAGAAGCTTTCTGAAGGGCAAGAAGAGGTAAGGAGTTTACATAAAGACTAGTTGTTATGAATGGGTATATGCATCTAGTTATCTTTGGTCACACCTTTCCAAAATGATGTTTATTAAATCCAAACCTTAGATAATATTTATAGTAGTTCTATGTATTCCATAATTACCCAAAATTATGCACCGGAATTCCTCTCTTGAGAGCACAGCCATAGTTAAGAATAGATATCATAGCCTGCTTATGAAGGGATAAATAAGGTCATCAGGAGTTCTGTTGAGGATTTCACTTGAATGACAGGAAGGATACTGTGATCTCGATATAATCCAAGACTGTGGAAAGACAGAGTCCTGAAAAGCTAACACAGGACACAAAGGGCTCCTCATTATTGAGAAATCAGAAAGGCAGTGCAGTAAACCTACACCAACAAATTTTGATGTTTTCTTGGGTTTTCCTGAGCTCTGAGTGTTAGAAGTGTGAATGGCAAAGGAGCAGCAGAGAAATTAAGGGGATGCTCTTTCTATCCTCCTAGCAGAAAAATAGAGACAGTAAGTTACACAGGCTGAGATCTGTGTCTTTCAGTCCTCTGTAAAGTTCAAGGAACTATAAAAAGAATTGCTAATATTTTCAGAAGTTTCACTATCTCCTTCTGTAGGGAGGGTGGAACTTCACTGGATCTACACATGAACAGGTAAAGCATCTTTACCTCTCAGTGCTCTTAATTCTCATGTTACCCCTCTTGAGGGATTAAATACTTAGACTAAACCAACTGTCTGAACTCAGTATGTGACTATCAGAGAGCAAGGCGATGAATCTTGGTATACATCACCTTAGAACATCCAGTGTTCTTCTCTGTACCTAAAGCCCTTTTAAGTCTCTCTGAAATTGCCCTGTGCAAAGTAAAATAGGTAAAGTTTATTTCAAATTCAGTTTGGACATTCGCTCTTAACGAGCATTTTTTCTGGTGTTTAAGTGTGTTCTTGAGACTAGATTTCTGTGCATATTGAATTTCTTTGTTCTGCGTTTATGCAAACAAATACCGTGGGTCAGCGTTAAGATGAAAAAAGAGAAAATACAAGCTTATCTTGCAGAGAGAAAAATGTATTATTTATAGATTTATTTATCCATCTTTACATCTGTGTGTGTCTTTATTATTACAAGAATCACACAGTAATAATAAACATTCGTAGTGATATATTTTTAGCAGGTAGTTTGCAAACACTGCATCTTTCCCTCTTGAGCATCTATTCTCCTTTGCACAGAGAGGCCCAGATCCCTGACCAAGGCTGTTACTCTCTGCTGTCATGCAGACGAATCACTCTGGTCTGTCACCAACTCAGAGGCCATAAGAAGTTCTGGAATGTCCTGAAATTGTCCAAATGGAGTTTGTTTAGGCTGTTTTAGTTGTAGAAATGTTTATGAATGTTAAGCATTCAGACCTCTAAAGCTACTGAACCAATCTATTTAAAACTTGGCTTGAACTTGAACACCCAATGGGACATACATAAGTCAGGCTTTAAGTACAAATTTTATTGTTGTAGCAGCTGTGAAGAGCATATTGTTTCATACTTACAACTAAAGAAAAGTGGTTTTGACCAAACATCCCCAAAACATTTGCTTGTGGTTTTAGGCCAAAGATGAATATTTAATTTTAGTAAGAATTAATTTATTAGAAATAACAAGGAAGATGGACTCTGTACCTGAACTAGAACAGTCAAGAAAGACTGGACAACATATACAGAAAAAATTTTAGACCATAAATTTAACATTGACATAGACATTGTAAAGTACTACAAGAAACTCTTGCACTTTCTGGACATTCTACTGGATGGTCTGTTATGGTCTGTTGTTTTTTTTTTCTTTTCAGCTTCAGTGGTCTTTTCTTACAGATGTGTTTTAAGAGCAAGTGCTTCTGTGGAAAGTCCTTAGGTTTATGTCCCTGGCTGCTTCAATAAAGTACCCTACAATCAGCAGCCTGTGTTCACTTGGCTATGGACTTCTAAAGCTGGGATTTCACCAGTTGCTGATCTCTCCCGGAAGAGTGAAATCTATATTTTCATCACTAGTATACATTTTTCCCTTTACTATTGCAATATTATGAAGCACATCTAGCAAACAGGCCCAAGATACACAGATCTCAAGGAAAGCGGGTTCCCAGCAGAGGCAGGAGTGAAGGGGATGCCCGGGGGAGCCCAGAGCAGACTTTGGCATGGGAGTAAAAATGATGCACTCCCGTCTAGTGGCAAAATGCACTTCATGGAAAACTGATGATGAAATTTTGCCCTCTTGGGAATGTAATTCAAGAAGAGGAGCATAGGGTCAGGCAGAATTTTCACTGTGCATTTTGAAAATCCTTATTTCAACAGTTTCAAGTAACCTGTCATGGTACAAATGTATAGGGTTTAGAAATGCTAATTACACTGTAATTCAATAACAGGTTGGCATAGAATAGGAAAAACATGGACAAGATATTTATGCAATTTTTTGCAATATTCCTTCCTCTCCTGCTTTTCAGTGAAGTTCCAAATGCACTTTCAAAACACAAATTGTTCCCACATTGTCTTCTTCAGACATTTTATATCACAATTTCCTTTACTATAAGTTGTTTATGTTAGTATTATGTGATGCCAAGCTTTTCCAATGAGTCCTGCACAGCGATCAGAGAGTTGTTATGATGCCTCACAAACAGACCCAGGACACTGACAATAGTCAAATCACATCCACAGCTATGCCTTTCAGAAAAATATTCTGGTTTGATCTTTACTCATTAATCAAGCAAAACTCCTACTGAACAGCATCTGAACACAAAGCAGTGGATTGATTTTTTCCTTTGCAGAAAGGTCTACATTTTAATAAAAAGCAGTACTACAAGACTGGACAACATTCTGTACAAGTTCTTCTCACAGAGACTTAAAAATTCTCTTCACCTTTGCCTTTGGACACACATGAAGAGGAAATGATGTTGATTAAATTATTGTGGTTAGAACCACTGAAGAAAAACGTGTGGCTTCTCTTCACCTTTGCCTTTGGACACACATGAAGAGGAAATGATGTTGATTAAATTATTGTGGTTAGAACTGAAGAAAAATGTGTGGCTTTTTTTTTCCTACATATTTAGGTTCAGATCTTCTGCCTATAGCTATAAACTGACTTGTACTCTTACCGTGGAATTGGTCAGTACTCACGCTTATTAGACTTAATGAATGCTTTCTTTCAACTCCTGTCTGGGATAAAAACTATCAAACGTTTAATGCATATCTAGCTTCCTTTACATCATTAATAGGAATGCTGAGGCCTGATCTAATTATAGAACCTATTATTAAGTGAATTCCAAAGCATTTTTTATACTGTGCAATGTATTGTACTGTATTTCCCCAAAACGAATAAATACACCTTCAAGCAAACTTGTGGCTTCTTCTTTTCTATATAAAGTGATTTTTTTTCTGGTGAATATCTCATTAACTGGAGGCACTAACATAGCTGAGTAAATAACAAATTTCTGACCCTTTAGGGAGAACAGGTGCCACAGAATTTTTCCAGAACTGCCAAATTTTCTGGAGGAAATCACAAGAATGAGGGTAGCAGCATTGACAAGGAGACTGTCAGCCAGCCACATACAGAACACATCTATAAGCATCAATTAAATTTAAATACAGCGTCAATTAAATTTAAACATTGGTTAATTTTAAATAAACATATGCACATTCCACCTTACTAAATGCAGCTACAAAAAAAAAAAAACTCCATGAAAAAAGAACCAACCTTACATTAATCCATTAGTCTCACTTCTGCGCTTGAATAATATGCACTTTCATAATATGTATCAACCATGAATCCTCAAGGCCAACTTCCTGACTATTTCAACAAGTACCCTCCACCAAAAAATTAAATCAATAGGATTTTGTCCTTTTTCATGTCCTTGACACGTGCTGGTGCACATTTACCCTTGCAGGCAGTACCACTGAAGTCTCAGTGACATAACTGTGTAATGTAGTCTCAAGTTAGGTGAATAAATGGTGCCAGAATGAAAATCCATAACGAGCATGGCCATGAATGCTACTCTTTAAAACGCTTTCAAAATAAATATATATCTAGATTACTTCATCTAATCGTTTACTGCAAAGTGCACACACTTGTGCTTTTCTTATATGTTCCCAAAGATCTTTTCAGGCATGTTCTCGGCATTTTCTGGACTCTCAGCTACTGCAGCCTCATGACCATTAGTAATGGGTAATTTGACTTCTTGGATTCACTGCTGAGATAAAAATAGAACATGCAGCTGATACATAAGAAAGCAGATACTTTAGAAAATTTGTGTTATTTTAGAGGGTCAGGAATACTCACTGAGGTATAATTTATGTGGGGAAGGATGAAATCAAGCAAAAATCTCCAAACTTCACTTGCATCTCAAGATTTGTTAGGGCCCTTTCCATATTTTTTGGCACAATTACTGTTTAGTAAAGGAAGAAACTGGTAGCCCATTAGAAGCTTAAGCACTAAGTGACACTATTTCTCAGGCCAGGAACACAGCAATCAATTACTAGCAAACAGCAGCAACAACAGCTGGTAGGGAACATTGTATAAGAGTAGTGCTGAATAAGCCTAGGGTATATGAAATGTGTCTTTGATAGAAATCATATGTCAGGCCTTCACTGATGAAGCTGCAGTATTTCCCATGGTTCATACTAATGAAAAACAGTCCTCATGTCTTCCGGGAAAAGTTACTCTTTTTCAGAAAAATACTTTTCCTCTAATTTTGTTATTTCTACGGATGTTTTCTAGAAGAGAAAGAAAATCACTGTTAATTATCTTCAACAGTTTCCTATTTATAGCTAAGATGACTCCTCCATCACCCAGAAAGTATGTTCAATTACTGTTTAACAAAAAATACCAGAAAGTAATGATATTTGTCTTCCAGTTCAGGTGCCTAAAAATTACTTGTATAGGAGCTGCTTTAGTGCTGCCTACAATCAACTTCCTCTACATACCTATTGCATTCCTTTTGTTTTGTTTCCCAAATACAAAGGTTGGGGTCTTGCATATCAATTCTGAAGCATTTGACTTGAGTTTACAGTTCAGCCGTAACTGTCAATTTGACAAACTGCCTTAGTTCATGACAAGTTCAAACAAACCGCAATTGTTCTTTCTCAGTTTAATCAGCAGATTTTATAAATAGCATGACCTACAAATTGGGTAACATTTAGGAACCAGTCATTACAGGCTCTTGATATAGCCAGTGGTGAGAGAGAGGAGGAAACCTCCAGCTTTCTGGAAGTGCCTGGTTTTTCCATGGAGGAAGCACGTGCTGTCTTCGGGTATGTAAAACTAGGTGATAGAAACCCAGGCTGAGGGGTTTGTATCTCTGCATTGCCTGTTAAACTTGCTTGGGGCAATTCTGATCTCCTTTGGTATTTGGATTAAGTGGCCCAGGAAGCTGGTGCAACTCACCTTCTGATTATGGATGTGTCTTTTTGGGATTAAAAGTTCCTCTTGGAAAGCTGAAACCACTTTAGAAGTGGATTAAATTGTGCATTTTATGTTGTGTTCAGATAAGTACTTCATGTACTAAAGTTTGAGGTATAATACTACCTCACAACTTTTGATACTAGAACAAGGAGAATAAATGATGGATCAAATGTAAATGATGGATCAAACAAAAACTATGAAATTCAGTGCCATCGTTAAAGGGGCAGGTTTGAATCTTGCTTAGCTCCCTAAAGCACCAGAATCATAAAATATGATACGATTCACATCAAAAGATGTCAGGACAACACCATGGATCAAATAGCAAAGGAACTGAGAGCCTGTCACCTCTCAATGACCAGCTCTAAGTCGGGCCATGCCAGTAGAATTGATTGAAAGTCCTCAAAATTCTCTACATCCAGAAGTTGTTTATCAACCTCCATGAAATTAGTGGGGATTCTTCATCCAGCTGAAAGTAGAATGCAAATCTCAGAATGAGAGAGTCTCAAAGTGTCATTAAAAAAGCACAAGATGCAACTCTTTCATTTGGACTGAGTTCTGTTCTGCTCCCACAACAGTGATTAAAAAATGTCTTTCCCAAAAATATAGCAACAACTCACATATTCCCAGTGATGTTTCTAAGCATCATTAGTTGATGGGCTGCAATTCAGTAAATGACAGATCCCTTAAGAAATTCAGAGTTTGGATTATACTTAACATTAAACACTTCTAATCTTATTCAAAGAGCCATTACATGATGTCACTGCCAGGTGGAATTGAGACAGTTTGGCTGCATTTACAGTGAATCTACATACCATAGAATGTTTGCATTGATTTTTAAGTACAGTCTTTGAGCTACACTTACATAAAGCTTCAGGAGTGTTTGCAAACAAGTTAATTCATATTTCCCTCATTATTATAGACAGGAATCTCAACTGCCATTTCAGCTTTGGACATCAGAATGAATAAAGCTCGTTTCATACAGAATACACCACAGGTGAATAAGATGATGAAGTAGCTGCCTAAGAAGAGAAAAGGAAGTATTTTGCTAGGCCTCTCTCATAGCTAGAATGTGTGATGAGCACTAATTTAATATAAATTTAAGTGCTTTTATAAAGACAAATTAGAAAAAAAAATTCTGACTGCTACCATGAAAATATCTAAACAAAGGCCACCAACTCCTGGTCATCTGCTGAGTATCCCATGGCTAAAAGGCAACCAGGTGGAATGTGCAATACATTTTACCAAACCGCTAGGCTCACATGTTAAGAAATTTGTGATTTCTCTACTAATAAAAAAAAAAAAAAAAAAAAAAAAGGATATTCATAAATCCATAGCAATGAGCTAAGATTTCAGCCCCACAGATACGATTCCCTGACATCAAGATGTATGGGTTGCAGCAAGTGTTACATCCCCAGAAGCATTATAAAGCTCAAATCTGCCTGTATTCTTTTTTGTATTGTCAATCTGTGATCCTGGTGCGAGCACCTCCTGTAGCAGGAGAGGGAGTAAGGCTCCGAATGGCAGCCAGCAGGAGGCTTGAAGACTTTTGCACCTTTAACGACTTGCAAATCAAAAGCATGAAAACCAAACTACACTTTTCAAACGGTTTTCCCATTCAGGCTTGGTAGCCCACATTATTTTCTCCTATACCGTTCCTGTTATTCTCCGTACTAGAGTGTCAGTCTTTTTGGTGCATTTTTTAACATGGAGAGAAGGGGGTAGGGTGGGAGAAGGGATCTGTCCAATGATCTCAAAGCATATGTTTTTGATTCTAACAAGATTATGGATACCAAAGGAATAAAAATGGAAATCACTACTGCCAAGATATGAAAGAAAGTTTGCATAGTAAAATAATTTAAACCCTAACATTTGGACCCAATAAGGCTAACAGAACGTTTATTCCATATTTTTGGAAAGTATGCTTTTTCTGCACATTAAGTGGTACCAATAAAAAATAATGATTCTCACTCAGTTTATTTCTATAAATTATATTGTTTTATAGTTTTCCAGGGCACGGTTATGTGTCAGATTCTATGGCAAACACCTGGGTGTAAAATGCAATAAGCTTCTTACTTCCAGTGGGGGTTGCAGGGAGGGGAACAACAACCCTCCATTCTCCCCAAAATATACCTACTTCAAATAAATCTGGATTGCAGCTCATCTGAAAATGGCCAAATTCTTTTTCACACTTTTGGAATTATCATTCGCATCTCCTCTCAACTTGCTAGTGATATAAAACCGAACCCTTCAGGGACTTGGAATCAAACGCAGCAACAGCTTCAGACATGAATGTAAGTTTGGTGGTCTGTGCCCACTGTCTAATGGGTGACTGCCTGTATCATGGTTTTGCCCTTTAATTTAGCATAGATCAATGTACACAGAATACAATGCGGTACATTTATGTGAGTTTTTAAGAAGTTATGAATGTTATAAAAATTTCACAGCTTTCAAAAGTTATGATGTTACAAAGACTAGCACTCAGAGATTATGGATAGACTACAGTTAGACATGCCCTTACAGCATCAATTTGGCCCCTTTTATGTATGCACTATAATTACAGCTGGTTGAAAATGTTCCAGTAAAACTTTTTTTTTTTCTTTATGAAAAACAGTTTTCTGTGGGAAAATGTTACTTTTTCCAGAAATGCTTCCATTTTCCATAGGGAAAATGTAAGCAAAATGCATTCTTTTGGATCAAGCCAACTGGATTCTAAATATTTGAACTCGTCAAGCTGAATAAAAACACTTCTTTTCAGGTCAGCATGATTTCAGTGTGTATACATCAGAACTGTTGTGGTGCATCACAGAACTTGTAGTTTAGACCATCTCCTCTGCTGCAGGACACGTACGGTGTGGTCCCCCTCTTGCTGACTTCCCCACCATCCTGCAATCGGCAACACAAAACCCCACACTGTGAGAAAAACAGGACTCAGCAGCTCAGGAGTCACCTGTAACTGAAACAAAATGTGAGATCAATTTCATTGTACCTTAGCCACCCAAAAATTAGTCATGGAGTCTGAGTAGGATGGCTAAAATCTCCTGATTAGAGAGAGTAAATGGCTCCGGAATAATTTATCCTCTCTAAAGATAGATAATTAAGATAGCTGTCACTGAACTGAAATTCATCTCTGCCGTCTCTCTCCATTGATTAATGATGGAGCACAGATGCCTACCTTAGACACGACATTAATTTTACTGAACACAGTGAGGTGCTCCTACCCTTTGGGTTAACTTCTTTCCCAATCAGCTCTGTCTGATCTGTCTCTTGAGGAAATGTGTGTCTGCCTTCAGTCTCAGAGTTAAAATGTAAGGGAAAATCCCTGTGTGTGAACAGTAGCCTGACAATTTGACTGGAGATTCACATCAGCAGAGACTTCTGCATAGGCCTAGGAGAGTGAGCATTGAAATGAATCAATTATATACCCTAGCAAAACTGTAACAACTACTTGTCTGCAAAGTAAGATGCACTGTCATATTTTTATGACATTATGTCATAATTTTATGACATAATAATGTCATATATTATTACTGACATAATTTTTGTACACAAGGACACTTCTTGTCAAAAAAACAAATCCCTTGCAATTGCTTAACTAAAAGCAATGATACATGTATTTAGAGAAATAATTGTTGTTGAAATGTTCTCACTGCAAAGTGTCCAAAGAGCAATCAAGAACAATGCACTTACATGGCAATTGCTGCCCGCACTCCATGGAGGAGGTATCCTTTTCTCTGTAGAACTGTCTGACCTGACAGGACAGAAGGAAGACACAAGAAGACAATACGACAATGATGGCATCTAGTGCCATGCTAGAGCTATGTGAGATGTGCTATTTGCTAAAAAGGAAGGCTAACCAGAGAGGAAAGCCACTGAGGAGAGAAAGGAAGAATATGAGAGGGACAAGTGGGGAGAGAAGAGGAAGTGGAAGGTGTATATGGCCAATTACACTGGAGAGAGGGAGAGTCCAAAGTGCATGCCTCAATAACTTTTGCATTTCTTGAATTTACAATACTCACTTTTGCAACCTTATAAAATGTTCATAATATTGTTGTAGAATCCAGAATATAAACCATATGTGCCTGTGTCAAACTACATATAATATGCATGTCCTGGGTATTGTGTTTTGCAAATTTAGCAACAGTCTCTCACACACGGCTCTCATTAGCATATGTGCAACCACAGTGAAGTTAATAGGATTAGAGCTTGTCAGGAATTTTTCAATTAAACTTTTTTTTTTCATTGGAAAATACCACTTCATTGAAATTTAAACTGTGCATGAGAACCTAGCGGTTTGGGTGCCATTCGCTTCAGGAAAGGTTCCTCGGGTCCTGGAATTTTGATCAAAACCAGGAAAAATAAAAGTTCAGAGTAACATTGTAGTCCAACTACAAGGCTGAGCACTGGAGAACCAAACATCCGTGCCTGTTGCATTGTTCACACAACATCAATGAGATCCTCACTCAGCCTGCTGTTTATCCAAGGGAGAATTCTGTCATCCCAGTCTGAAGTTGACTCTATCAAATCCTGAATGATTACAAGATCCTAACGTCTTTCTCTACTGCAGCAGTCTCTCCACTGAATAGGTTACATATATAAAAGTCGAAAGGCCTTTGCTCTGTCCTAGTAGGAAATAAAAAGCATTTCCAAACTCTGAAAATTTGGAGGAAGTGGATTTTTTTTTTCCATCCAGCTCTGTACAGACCTATCTTCAAAACATTTCAGAAAATATCTCACCATCTTCATCTCTTTAACCAGCTAGCTCTGCTCTCAAGATTCAGCAAAGACATGCTGCACTGAATGAAGGGACTTGAATACATGAAAGAAAAAGTCCAGATTAAAAGACATGATGCTACTGTTTGTTGTCCAAACCCTTCAGAAATTTAAACATGTATTTTTCAATTTTCCCAGCAGTACACAGCACACAATTGTGTATATCTGTCTAAGCTCCCACACAAATTTTGACTCTCTAGTGCCTTGCTGCAGATGAGCGTGCTAGCTGTCCCGTCATCTTCTTCTTGATTTAATTTAGGCATTGTGGGGGTTTTTCTCCCCCTTGAATACATTTCCTTTAGAAGAAAGGTAAAACAGTTTGAAATCAACAAGGTTAAGGTTCACTGAAGTAACTCTTAAATTTTCCACTGTGAACGGAAGGTGCTGTAAGAGTGCATTATCCCTTTAAAGAACAGCAGATATGCTGGAGAGGCACCAGAGAAATTTCTATACTTCTGAACAGCATCTTTAAAACAGCAGCACTAGAACAGCAGAGCTCAGGGGAATGCACAGAGCCACTTACTCTCCAAAAATAAAGCTCGCAATGCTTCACTTTGTTGAAGTTACCAGCGGTCGGTCATTGTTGGTTGAAAAGTAAAAATGTATACTTTTACATTCTTAGCACACGTACACAGTGCCAGCTGGCTTTACGGCTTAGCTTTGCAACCTAGGGGGCTTACAGGATCTCAACATCTGCAGAATTATGCTTTGATTTCTGGCACCGTCAGATCTCAAGGGAATGAAACCAAAGCAATCTCCAGCCAGAACTCACATTTTGACATGTTAAGCAAGGGGCTGTTCCTCAGAGTTTTTGCCATTTGGAGAAGAGCAGTAAGCTGTATACTTGAAGGGGAGAGGAGAAAGAAAGAGAAGCCGACAGACATCAATGTTACAGGATTTCTGCTACCAGGGAAAGTGGCTATTGGAACCAGCGTAAAGGAACAAATTATGAGAGGGATGGGAATGGAAGGAAACTGGCAGGTTCTGTACACTAGTGCTTGTTTTTCAGCTGTACCATGTTCATTAAAATCACAGAAAAATTAAAAAAGCATAATTATCTAGTGATGAGTCTGATGCTAAAAGTCAAAGAAGACAAGAAGATTCTAGTGTGAGAGAAAATATTATACATTATTATCTTTCATAAAGGCTTTTTAAACATTTTTTTTTTAGTGATAAAACCCTGGGATCTTATTTAAAGGTTTATGTTCATGCAAAACAAATTGTAGCAGTTTTATATTTTTTAAAAAAGCACATGGAGAGTTT
The DNA here is from genome assembly GCF_000699245.1 of Pterocles gutturalis. Classification (NCBI taxonomy): domain Eukaryota; kingdom Metazoa; phylum Chordata; class Aves; order Pterocliformes; family Pteroclidae; genus Pterocles; species Pterocles gutturalis. The sequence goes on along the minus strand of NW_010107733.1, from coordinate 121,813 downwards.
AGTAGATCAGGAAAAGGTGGGTACTGTGCCTATGTGCTTCGCAGCTTTTACTGGACACTTCAAACAAAAAATTTGAAACCTGTGGGTAGGAACTTAATTTTCTTCACATTCTTCCACACTCAGCACTTGAGGAACTGTCGCTCTGCAGCACTGGAATTACTGCCTGACACTCATCATGGATCTTTGCTGATCCCAGGGTTTTACAATAGGTCACTGGTGTTTAATGACTGGTAACTCTTACCACTGTTTCTCACAAGGAACTGAACACAGAAAATTTGAACTGGAGCAGTTTTTCAGGACGAAGACTCTAGTGACTTTTTTTTCCTGGGCAACAACATTTCCATTCATATCAGCTCAGAATGTCCCTTGGAAAATAATTTACCCAATACCTCACTTTAACCACACCGATTTCTTTTTTTTTTTTTTCCTTTGCTTCTCTCATTTAAATCCTTTCTTTGCTATATCTTCAAGTTCTTCACTATATTTTGCTTGTTTACCTCCCCTCATTTCTTACGAATACAAAAAGAACACTCTTCCTCTGGTTTTCCCTTGGTTTTGAGCCTGAACATCCACATTGTCCATTGCCAAAGAAGCACTTTATACATTTTCCTGTACTTCATCCTCATGCTCAAGAGGAATTTTTTTGTAAGCAACTAAAACAAGGAGATGATTGCAAAGGTTTAAAAATAAAAAGAAGACGAGAGGATGTTTAACTTTTTCATTGCCCTTCCTTGTCAAGAAGCATCCCTCAGGCCCTTCTGTTGAACTTTCTTCTGTCATGATATCTACAGAAAAATGGAAAATGCATAGCTACTTGATGTACTGATACTGTTGCAGACTAGTAATGTCTCACAGCTGCCTCACCCTCTACATCAAATTGTTTAATGTGTTTTACATATCAGCACTATAAATTCTCTGCCAGCATGGCTGTGGTAGGACAGAGAGGACCCTTCTGTTCCACGTTTGTGTAGTACCTCACTCATATTCTGTGCTCATCTAGGCTGCCTATGATCTATACCAATACAAACAAATACAGTAATTTTAGAAAGACATTGTACTCAGATTAAATTTAGGGTCCACCAAGATGTTAAGTTGTGCTCAGAAAATCCCAGATTGCTGGAAGCCAACTGAGAGGAAACAGAAGATAGAAATATCTCTGCAGGACCTTCCCTGGCTTTGGATGCCTCCCTTGGCTTTTGCCAGAGCCAAGACACTGGGCTGAGTGGACCTTTAGTCTGTTGAAGCATAGCCATTCTCACACGTGTACGTCCTTTACCATCACTTGCCTGATGGACGGGAGTAAGCACAGACATGGCCTTTTGGGGAAAGAAGAGGTAGATTTACCACATTTAGTATGTGGCTCTGTATCTTTCCTGATCATCTCAAAGGCAAGCGCAAGGCTTTGAGCTGTAGAAGGACTGAGGATTTCTGGAGAATCTGAAATTATTTCCTTGACAGGAAGACACTGCAGGATAAAATGACTGCAGTCATCTTGGATAAAATCCTGTTGCTTTTGCAATGCTTTCGCACCAAAGAAATCCTGAAACTGAAAAATCCTGAAAGAAGCCTGATTCTTCTCTAGCCACAGCCAATACCACTGAAAGAAGATTAAGGCCCTTTGTTGGTAGGAATTGTTTTGCCTACAAGTTCACAAAGACCGAAGGTATCATCAGTTTCCTTGTCTCCGCTATTTTACCTGTTTCACAGGTCTTAGAAGGAAAGTCAAATGTCTGCTCAGCAATATAGTGGGGAACACAATCTGACCTAAGTGCTACAATTTCCTCCCTTCAGACAGAAATCATTTTATTTCTTCAAGAGTTGAAGCTGTGGTTGTCTTGCTCTCAAATAAATATAAAAAAAATCATTGGATTTAAGACAAAAATTAGAAATCTGCTGCACAGTCTAGCTTGCTGTAGTCATTTAATGTTTCAGTAACTAGTACCCCCTAGTCCTCACAATCCACACAGCCATGAATGAAGTAGTAACCAGGAAAAGAAGAAAAAAAATAAAGGAAATAGAAGAAGAAAGGAAGAAATGAGAGAGAGAGCCTCAGTCTTCAAGGAGAAGCCATGTTGAGCCCCAAAGTTTATGGAAGATAGGATCTACTAGACTGCAGGAAAATTAACTTGGTGAAATAATCTTTTCTGAAATGTGCTCCTTTGCAGTCCCTACATGTAAGCAAATGCATTTAGTTTGGTTGGGCTTCCCAAAAAATGTCAGCTTCCAGAGATTCAGCCTTAGAAATACACAGGATCATAAGGCAGTTTTGCCTGCTCACCGGAAGATCTCTTTTTCACCTGGATTTCAGTCTGATAAAGCATCCTCTTCTCCCATCACCCCCAGCAGCCTCCTCGACAGGAGACACGGCTTCACTTTCCAGGAAGACAAGAGTTTAACATCCTTCAGTCTTGGATAAAGTACAAATCCCAGCCCACTCACTTCCTCCCAGTGGGGGACTTCAAAGCAAGAGCAGAAACTGCAGTCCTCCGGGTGACCCTCCCAGAGGGGCTTTGGCCAGGAGACAGGATAGGAGCCAAGCGGGTGCTAACAAACAGGATGACCATGTGTAATCCTGTTGTGCACTTCTATCTTCTCATCCTCTCCAGCAGCAGTCCTAAACATCACGATTTTAACAGTCAACCTCTCTCCAGCAGTGGCTGAATGGTGTTTCAAATACTCATCAGCCACATTCAGCATGGAGGAGAAGACAAAAACAGCTGGAAATGGCTTTGATGACTAGGTAGCCACATTGCAGAAAAAAAGGCTCACGGGATGGGATAGCATTTATTCGCTATCTGTGATTGACAGATGCTTAATTCCTGTTTCCTGACTGGCGGGACCATAAGGTAGACCATAAAGGGAGCTGCCAGGCAGGATGGAGAACAGAGACAAGCAACAAATCCTTTTGTTGTTTTCTTCCCCCATTTTATTTTTAACCTTACAGGACATTTCCCTTAGGATGACCTTACCTCAGGCTTTTCACTATTGCTCTGCAGGAGGAAAGGGCAGTATGGTCTTACAGTCCAGGCACTGTTTTACCCACTTGGACTGTGTTTGCAGGCTATTTGCACTCCGGAGGGCTGCACATTTCTTATTAAACTGGAGACATGTTAAAGTTAGCCTCCAGCACCTGCCTCAGTTTCTGCATTGGTAGAAGGGAAATTAGAACACTTTCCTATTTCCTTCTGCCACTGCGTGTAAATATCTCAAAGAGCCCTGAGGGTCTGGTTTGACAAACCATTACCAGAGCTAAAAGAACATATAGCTTTAGAAAGATCTGATTATTATGCTGTGAACTTGAATCCTGGGTTCTGAAAAAATCCTCAGTCCCACGAAAGCAGAATGGGAGTTCACAGCACTATGAAATCAGAGTATGGCTACACTGCTGTTACGTTTGCACTAGGAATGCACTTTTGGAGTCCCCTAACCACCCCCACTTATGGCACTTCTGTTCTTGCTGCAGGAACTAGAGCTTTTTAGGATGAAACTTACTGAGAAATTTCCCTCCAGGATGGTACCCCATGAGCTCCAGCATCTAGCAGACACTCAGTCCACAATCCAGATGAGAGCTACTTTGAGGTAAAACCCTCAGCTCCAGCTCTTTCATTCTCCAGAGTTTCCTCCTGGCACACTGTGTTACAGGCTATGTCCATAATATTTCAGTAAGAATCTCATTCCATCAGTGACTCAGGGACACATACAGATCTGCAGAGGCTATATTAGCCATCAAGATACAAATAAGCTCTGTGGTGCAATGGTGCTGCTTTGGGGGCTGCCCACATTTCCCCCAGCTCTGCCCAGGCAGCAGAGGCAGGAGAGGGCACTGAGCTGAGGAACAAGTCCTACTTGACACACATTGTTTAATACCAGAACACTTAATAAAATAAAAACCAGGATACACTTACAGTTATAAATACTTCCTCTCTGTATTTTTAGGTTAAAAGTCCCAGAGATGGGAGAATTAAACATACAGAGTGAGATCAGGCCATAGACAGAAAGACATAAAGCTGTCATGTCCTGATGTTAAAACCACCCTTGTCTGAAAGGCAAAGAGAACTCACCATATATATTTTATCTGAAATCAGAATTGACTTTTAGCACCCATCATCATTACCTGAAAAGCTGACCAAACTCCTGTAACAGACTTGACCTCCATCTCGCCTTTGCATGCCTTCTCACGTAGCAGAAGGGTAGACTGATGACTCACCGAAGCCACAGTACCAGTTCATATTTAACTGCAGGTGTATGAGCTACTGATTCAGCATAAAGGGCCCCATACATAAAGAAAAAGAAAACAACATTCAAAAGAAAAGATGTCTGACACGGTAAGATATTTGATTAAATTAACTTGACCCTTACATAACATCCAATAGTAGCACATCTGTAAAAAATAAACAATTCCTACTGCCTAGAAGTGGCACATTTAATAAGCAAATATGAACCCAGCAGCAAAAAAAATGAAACCTAACCGTCACTCCAGTGTGACCTCAAGTGATCCCATTTTCCATAGAGGCATAACGGTCTGTTCAGAAGAACATTTAATTCAGTACTTTTCTTTCAAAATTTCTAAGGTAAATTACAAATTATCCTTATGTTCCCTTTGCAGACTCAAGTGGGGGAATGAATGAAAGCTGATTGCTCAGAGTCTCTCATCATACTGGTTACAGAGCTGGAACAGAAAATAAACCTTCCATTTGCTACAATTAGCTTGGGGTCTGGAAATATCATTGTGGTTATTATCAACTGTACCATGAAAAATAATTAATGTTGCTATTGAAAAGAAATAATGTCAAACATTTTGCCACGGTATGGAAGGTGAAGGAGCTTTTAGGGTAATAGTTAATGAACATAATTATTGATGCACTTCAAAATGCTTTCTATAAACAATAAACATCTCAAATTAAAAAGGAAATAAGAAAAATGGACATCAAAATTCATCTGAAAACAAAGCCAGGTTTTTGCATCCTCTGGTTCTAGAGCAAGTAGAGAATAAAATGAGCAGCATTTCCATTCAGGTCATATTACTAGTGCATTATGAATCCTGTACTGTGTTGCTCCATGTTCCACAAGGGCTCAGGTGTGAGACACCCAGAGCTGCCCTTTGGACAACCCCTTTCACCCAGCTAAGACCAGTCATGCGCAAAGCACTTTGTGACACAAATAAGGCAGCAGGACTGGGGTGGGTGGAGCCAGAAAGCACAGCAGAGACTGGAAGGTTTACTAAGACCTAGTAGAAAAAAAAGCAAGATTAAATGAATCGTACTTCCATTGCCCTGGGGTCTGACTCTCAGTATTTTACACAATATAGGAGAGGAGAAATGCAAATGCTGATGGAGGAGGAAGGTACCTTTATTCTCCCTCTTGTGTTCCTGCTGCCCCAGGACTGTGCAGAGGGATGCTTCACCACCAACAGACCTCACTCTTCCAACTTCCCACACCTTCCCACCCCTACTTGTTTGCCCCATCAAGCAGAAAAGACAGCTGCACTCACAGTGCCCTGAAATAGTCTGCTGCTAGAAGGGCCTGGCTAAAATTTAGGTCATTGAGAAGCCCCAACACAGAGAGAAAGGATTGCTTGCACTAACTACACTTACAGTCCAAGATGGTCTCCATGCTAGCAAACAAACCTAGCCAAGCAACCAAGCAACTGCTTCTGAATGAGAGCTAGCCAATATCCCTCCTTGGGGTTTCTTTTTTTTTTTATTTTCTTTTTTTTTTTATTTTCTTTTTCTTTTTTTTTTCTTCCTTTTATTTTTGAAACACCAGGAATAAGAAGGATGTTGCTACTTTAAGGAAACAAAAGATTTTACACTTCAAATGTCAAACCATGCAAGGCTTTAGAATCGTCAGAGGCTTCAAAAAGTTGAAACTGAAAGGACAGCCATGTGAGGAAAGCTCCATAGCTGGTTATAAATCTCTTTGAAACCATCTAGTTAAGTATGGGGAATGCCACCATTTTGAATCAAATCTTTTTATGTCTGTGCTGACAAAGTATCATTATGTTTCGTGTCTGAGGTGACACAATGTCAAAGCCAGGAGACATGTTACTAACTACGTCTTTAGCATCTGAAAGAAGAGAGGAAGGAGAAATCTTTAAAATCCTCTTGGTATTGGATAGCCTGTGTCTGCCCTCAGAGTTTGCAGCCTTTAGTTTTATACCTAAAAGTCATCATTCATAATTATTTATAAGTAGGACTGTTAAAAAGAGCAAGGGATGGTGCTTGCCACAAAAAACTCAATGAAGTCGAAGATTAAAAGAATACATAAAAGGTGGAGGAACAAGATTACATTACCTCCATTTTATAGTAGGAGCATGCAGAGATTAGTTGGTTTACTTGAAGCTACAAATTCCTACCAGGGTAGGAATAGTATTCCCAGGGATATTCCTCCTCAGTGGCTGAGGGATGGTACATTGAACCGTGGCTGTGGTGACCGTGAACTCAGCACTGTTTTTCTTCACTGTCCTGCCACACTTCAGTCACTCCTCCAGCCGTGTCGCTGAGACAATGCTCTTAGGTATGAGACAAAATACCCATTACCAGCTTCAGCTGGTAAACAGCATCAGCTGTTTAAAAATACAGTCCATGAAAACTGAGCAGTCTTATTCTGCAACAAAAATGAATGTCCATTTACTAAGCGAGAAATTCAGCCAGAAGAGGAAAGATAAGTGAATGTGAACAATACTGCAGTAACAGCACACTGCAACAATACCTGCATTTTGTCACATTTGTAGACAAAGATTCTTTTACTTAATTTAATATTCTTACGTGCAGGTTACCTAAGTGAAGGGCATCCCTTTCATGGATAACTAAGTTTATAACTTAGCTCAGGTCCTAACTTTAGTGAATGGGACTTCAAACATGTTTTAGGCTAGATGGGAGGAATCACAGATCCTCTTTCCAAAGAGGTGTCAAACAGGCTCTTCCTCTCTCCTGCCTTCCTCCAGGCAGAATAGCTCAGTATTTCTGTCATTGCCATGTTACTAAAAAAAAAAATAAATGGCGGCCTCTGTGCCTAGCTCAGGGATGCATTTCATTCAAGTTCATAAGTCTTGCAGAGTTTACTAAGCATTACATACTGAAATATGTTTGTAAATTAGAAGTAAAAAAGCCAGACTTTTGGATCTTTATGGTCTACTCAATTTCCCCAGTAACATATGACTGTCTTTAAGAAGCACTGCATGTCCACTGCCATGTCAGTTTGAAGTTAGAGGTGTTCAGAAAAAAATATATTGCTTTTTAAGACATTACTTACAAGAGTTGTGAAGAAATTTCAGACTAAGCAGTATGCTTAGTGTCCCTGGCTTCCATATGGGCTGGAACAGAAAAATCCTGGCAAGGGGATCTTGCACATGCCTCATAGGCCAAAATGTCCATCTTCAGATTCCTGCAACCTTGTGCCTTGCAGGGAAGATTATCTCTCTGAATTATTTACATTTCAAAAGCACCTGCATCTTTTCATTGCTTATAGAGGCAATTTTTGACAAATTGAGACTCATTAACTAAGCACTTAAAATTTCATTGCAAGTTAAATGTTTAAGCTAGGCAATGAGATTGCTTCCAAAATCAATCAATTAATGAAGTTTAGGCCCAGATGAGATCTATATGATCTAAACTGACCTTGTGTTTGTCACATGTCATTAAATTTCACCAACTTATCCTCTGCATGATAAATTAAGCAAGCTTATAAAGAAGATTAAAAAAATATTTTAAAAAGCAAAAAAAACCCCAAAACCTGGAAGTAATCATGTCAAAGGATAGAGCTGACTAAGTTCCTGGCCAAAGAATTGAAGATGTGAACTATATTTTGAAACATTTCAACCATCTTTGCCATTGGCTGTAGCCCGACTCATCTGGGATGTCTTCTGTCTCTCAAATCATCCTTCTGAATACATTCCTGTGCTTTTGATCCTGGCACAAGCACTGTTACACAGAGAGCTTGCCTGGACACATGAACAGGAGAATTTTTCTCCTATCATCTACCAGGAAACTACTAGTCCTTCTTTAAAAGTTCTTCTACCCTTGGTGTGGTCTCTCTCCAAAAAAAAAAAAAAAAAAAAAAAAAAAAAAAAAAAAAAAAAAAAAAAAAAAAAAAAAGTGGTCTCTCCCCAAAAAAAAAAAAAAAAAAAAAAATAAATAAAATAAAGAAGACTAAGATTTCCTACTGGGAGAGTCTGTGGATCCCTGGATGTATCTTCATACTACTTGGGTGGTTGTTTAAGATAGTAGACTTAACTCAGACCTACAGAACTTGCAGATCTATGTGATATGTCTGAACAGAAATTGGCATGTTAGTGCCCATGCAAGTCAAGAGGGCTTGAGGAAGAATGTCCCTGATCTTTACCTCCAGGACAGCTTTATGTCTCCAAATCAAAAATTGTTCCCAGAAATGGGAACAATGGAGGAGAATGGAGGAGAACGCTACAAACTCAAAAGTTGGCAAGACTCACACCTTACTTATAGGTCACTAAAGAGTTTCGGGGAATACTTTTAAGCATTAGCATTTTTATAGGAAAAAGTTCCCAAAACTTATTTTTGTGGTTAACAAAGCTGTTCATCTTCCAGAACAGTAGCCCAGCATCTTCCAAGGGCTTGATACAACTCACACTGTTTCCAAGGATAAAAAGAGAAAGCAGAAGTTCCTAACATACAACTACATAGGTCTTGAAGATCTTCTCCAAAAGCATTTGAGAACACTCTGTGGAGAAACAAAGAGAAAAATCTCTTTTTTTATGCATTTGCTCATACTGTTATTAAGAAGGTGCTTGTGTACAACAGTATGCTCAACATGATTTTTATTTAATAATGAAACAATAATTCTATAAAAATTGTTACATTTTTGCAAGGCTACTTAGTGACATTGACATTTCTTTAACCTCCATAACAACCCATACTTATTCAATACCACTCTTTGCATGTCACACTGCCTGAGTGTTATGTGATCGTGTAATGAAAGACCCTATCATAAAATATAATACGCACAATGGGAACAGAATTAAGGTTGCCAAGGGAGTCTTAATTCTGAATTTCCTGACTCTTGTGGGTTTAAAATCTCAATCTTAACATTGTATTAACATATTTTTAATTGAGCAAGAGGGGAAAGAAAAGCACATATTAAAAGCCTTTATTAAAGATGAGGATTTCCCAACGAACATGTTCTATCACTCCATTTTTCGTTCCAAAATTTCCCTGTGATTTAAAACTAGCTGCTCTGCTCTCTTTGCAATGAGTTGTCTTAAAATTAGGACCTGTGATGTGACACAATTAATCTTTATTTTCAATCTATTTGATCTTGCAATCTAGTCCTACTCCCCAGAAAGCACTCCCCAGCTCCTGTTAGCTGGAAAGAGTAGGACTTGTCCTGTTATAATTTAGACAGTAACTTTAAATGCTTTTAGGCAAATAGCAGCAGTGGGGGGAGTAAGTTCTTCTGGCAACAAAATCTAATTGGAGTTGGTGTAACTGTCTAGAAAGGATTTAATTTGTTAAGTTAATTTAACTTCTAGGAGTATAAGATTCAAAAACAGAAATAAAACAATGTTTCTTTTTTCTGTTCTTTTTATTTTATAATAATAAATTTTTAGCAGAAGACTTCAGGTTTTATAAGACTTTAAATGTTACATAACATTTTAAATGACAACAGAGAGTTTGGTCATATTTTTGTTATTTTTTTCACGTCATTCTGTTTTACTCACTCCATGGAAAAATCAAACATTTGATGTTGACTATTGTATAAAAAACTTTTGACATATTTCTGAAAATATGGCAAGTCTGTTGTCTTTGGAGAAAAGTCTACTTAACTGCCTGGTGTAAAACCTTTTTGTGAATAGAAATTCTCAGTATATGCCTCATTTAAAATTAATTTAAGTCAGCAGGAGATTTGAATCTTCTTTTTCTCTTTTTTTCTGATTATTTCTATTTTTCTTCTCTTTTTTTTTTTTCTGATAATTTTTAGCTGTTCTAAGAATTGAAGTATTTATTGTAGCTATTGAATAATGGTCTATGAGAGGTACTCCTTTAAAAGGACAAGAACTCCCCTACCACTAAAGAAAAGCCAGCACAAAATAACAGAAGTTCCCAGGTTAGTGATTTGCTTCCAGTGGTTTTGCCTCTCTTCGTAAGAAGGCCACTGGAGGTGAAGTTCTTGAGAAGCAGCTCTCTGAACAAGGAATTCAGTATGAGCTCGTCAAGAGGCCTACTTGATAAGAGAAGTATAATGAATCTAGTTTCCAAAAGGAAACCAGGGTTATTTTGGTGCTAGAAATCGGTGTGTTGTCCAACACAGCCAAGTGTCCTCTGAGGACCCCACTGGGAAATCAATAGAATTTTATGAGGTTAGCTGCAGCTTTTGTGTAAACACCATAACATTTTATGATGGGAAACATAGTCTTTTGCTTTTTATGTAAAAATGGCATTGATTAGGGTTTTTTATGTCTTGTGTGGCTGAATTGTTGGGGGCTGTTCGAAGTGTATAAGGTGTGGTTTGAAAGCCTTACTGTCCAACAGCAGATAATGCTTTATTCAAATACTTCTTTTGTCTATTAAAATGAACAGATATTTGGGGACATTTAAACCACTGAGCTAAGGAAATAGATTTTATTTTCTGATAATAAATTCTTAGATAATTTACAATATAAAAATGGTTCATTTCACATTTATTTTTATTATGTTCCAGATATGTACCAGGTAAAAGACCAGCTGATGTACTTTCCAAATGACCTTATGGCCAATGCTTGATTTTTAATCTGGGATGTTTTCCTCCCTCAAGGTTCAGGATCAGTTTTTCTTTTCTGATGTTTATTTTTTGTGGGAGAATTTAATTTATACTGCCCATCAAATCCCAACATGCACATCAGAGGTGACTCCAGTCTTCCCTTAGAGAAGGTGTGGTGTTTGGATGAGGAATTAGACTGTGTTTCAAATGCTTTGAAGAAAATATGTATGTAAGTGTGTGTTGGCCTGAGATCTAATGGAAACCGAATTATCCCTCTCCAGTCTCCCTGGGTCCAACAAGAGGCTTTGGTGACTGCTTTTGGGAATCTGAGTCTCCCTTGTCTCCTTTAGATCTGCTCTTAGGAACATGGTCTGAACCCAAACTCTTCCACTCTTTGGCTTATCCCGCAGGACTGGAGTGGGAGGATGGAAGACACCCAGTTTTTGCAGGGAAAAGCTGCTTATTTAGTACCTGCATTTATTACTGGCCTTTGCATGATCTTTCCAAGATTTTCTGAGACACCCTGAGACTTCTAAGCTAAAGCCTATGGCTATTTCTTTCCACATAGTAAACAAAAGTTACATGTGATTCCCAGTGTTGATAAGGCAAAATACTATATTTAACACCAGATACATTTTAAATGGAGGAAATATCAACAATGAAAACACTGGATTCTGTGGAAAATTTCACAACCCTCCAGGAAATGTTTGTGACCTAGGTCATGGTTACAGCTATACTTCAGCTGGGAAAAAATATTTCCAAAAAAACACCGGTGTTCATATAGTGTGAAATAAAGCTCACTAAACATCCTTGCCCATCCAGTCCAAACTAAAGCTACTCCTGGCAGACAGCAGCAGCTCAGGGAAGTAAAATTTTATGGACTGTAAATAAAATCAGTGAAACATTCCTAATGTAAAGGTTATATATTTCTCCCTGCTAGCCCCTTATTAAAGGTGGGATGGTCAAGGTCTGTGTGCAACCTTTCGCTCTGCATCAAAGTGGCTTTTTAATTATCCTCCAGCGCACTGAGTAAAAACATATCTGCAGATCTCCTGGGGACTTTTTTTTTTTCCCTTAAAAACAGTTTCATAGTCTCTTTTTTTTCAAGTTTTATCTGATTATTTAGTTAAAAAATTAGAAACTGAGCCTTTTATTTATCCACAGCCCAGAATTTGCAGCTGCAGGACAAGCAAGCTCCCTCGTGCCGCCCTCAGGGCGACCTCGGCTCTGACCTGCGGGGACCACCCTTACCGGAGGTGAGGGGTAAGCCAGGTCCCGCCAGGTCCCGCTCTGCAACGCCTGGGTCTCCCCTGGGCAGAAACCGGTGTTTTACGAGACGATTGCACGTCGGTGAGAGACAAAGCCGAGGTCGCCACTTAAATTCTGACTCTGGCTGTAAAGGTGGAAAACCAGCACTTTATCACCAAGCCACCCAAGTCCTCGACGCGATTCCTGGTTATTTAAGAACAAAAACATAAAAATCTGCAGGCCAAATTCTTCCTGAGGTCTCAGCCCAGCAGGCTCGCTGCCTTGCTTGCCTCCTCTCAAAGGAGTTGCAAAGACTGCAAGCCAGCGGAGAATCTGATCGACTTTATTTCTTTTAATTTACCCCACAGAGTTCTCGTTTGCCCAAGAGATCAATTTCTTTTTTATTTTAAAAAGTCCACTTACCTGTCAAACTTTCCCCCAAGTTATACCACAGAACTGAAACAACATTTTAAAAACCTCAGAGTAAGACCCTGTGCTGTTGAAAAGTTTAGACCTTTTAGAAGCTGATTAATTTTTAGGATCTTAGAAAAACCATACATGATTGCTTTAAATAGCAATGAAAGGCTGATTCAAGCCATTAAATTTTATGTTGTGTGTAATGTTGTAATTGATGTCAAGCCTTTCCTATATTCTTCACACTGACATTGGGCAGTCACCTAAATACTGAAAGTGCAGTTACAAGAGTCCAGACTAAGTAAAGGACTAAGAAACGTGTGTCAGAAATGGGAATTTATTGCTAAGAAAAGAAAGGTTCAAATGTAAAATAATCAAGCACAAGCCAAATTTTGCCAGTTTCTTTCCCATCCATTTATTTTGGGGGATAATTGGGTGTGTGAAGTATTTTCCTGCAAACTGTTTCTTCTGTGTACGCATATAAAACTTTATTACCCTTGTAAAAATCATGCTGTGAATTCTGATGCTTCTGTGTGTTTGGGAGCTTATAATTGTTCTCTTTGCAAGAAAACACTTTTACCTACATCCTAAATGGAATAAGTGGCTTCGAAAGCAGCAGCTGCTCAAAAACACTGTGCTCAGCTTCCAGCATCACTCGGGAAAAAAAAAGCAAATTCAGCTCCGAGTTGAATAAGAAGTCTCCTCTCCTTACAAATTTTAGCACAGTGCTCTGCCTAACCTTTACTATCTTCTTGATAATCCCTAAGCAGTTTAAGAAGACTTGTAATGATTTAAGGCCTTAATCCTGGCAACACCAAAACAAGCCAGGTTGGATGAGGCTTTGAGGTGTCCCTGCCCATGGCAGGGGGGTTGGAACTCGATGATCTTTAAGGTCCTTTCCAACCCAAACCATTCTGTGATTCTATGATTCTATGATAAGCTGAGTAACCTCTCTCACGCAAGAGCAATGCCTGTGGTCAGCAAGTGCAATCTGTGTATAAAGATACAGAGATCCCACTGTCAGACTAAGAGAAAAAGCAAGGAGACTGAGAAAAAGAACTTTCCTTACACTACACTGTGTTTCTCTGGTGTTTATTCACACTAATAAATCAAACAGAACCCATCCCTTGGCACTGGTCACACATTAAATGAGGCTGGAGACCTTTCCCAGTAGGCAGTTTGCATGAAGCCACCCTGTTTGGAAGGATGAGGAGGTTGGCCAGTTCTGAGATGTGCAGTCCTCACGGGTGGCCCCAGAACGGTGATGGTGGCTACTTCATCTGTACTCAAGCCTGCTGTCCTGGTCATTGCATCCAAGAGGTGCAGCCACCCAGCCCCAGCCTTCCCACAGTTCAGACAGTCCTACCACGCAAGGATGGCTCATGCATAGCTACCTGAACAGCTTCAAATACTTTCCTGAGCAGCAGCACAGCTCCAGCAGCCAACATCATTTGCCTGGGAGCCCATGAGCATTTGGAGATAGGTTTTTGTAAACTGGATTGTTTAGGCTGACACAATCTGAAACCAGGCATCTAACAACTTTCACAGCTGTACCTGTAAGGAAAATCTTACTGGGCAGGTTTAGGATTTTTTTCCTTCTTTCTTTTTTTGTGCTTCTCCCTAGTGCAGCTGCTTTATAGCATAAAAGTAAAGTGTGAGTACAAACATTGTCAGGGCAAAGCAAACTCCCACAGGGATTAAAGGCTGTCACCGCTGTCACCTCTCCTCCCCTGAGCGCAGGCTGTAGTTCTTCACTCTGTGTGCTCTCTTACATTTCATGTACATTTAAAAGGAAAAGACCAAAACCAGAACACTCAACTCGACAGATTTAATTCTATCATTTTGGAAGAAGATGCAAAACAGAACAAACCACATGCAACAGATGTTAGTCACATCATTTAATACATGACTAGAAGATGTGCAGTTACTATAGTGATAAGAAGCATTGAACTAATGAAATTTTTAAAAATGCTATAGAGCTTTGAATTGTGCCCTACAAATGACTCCAGTTGTTTTATGACATTTAACTCAGCTGGTGAGGCTAAGCAGTAACCACTGCTCTTGTGAGATATATATATTGCATTGAAAAAAAGAGTGAATAGGTTTGAATAAAAGGTGGGAATCGGCTTTGTGCAACTAGAACATTAGTGTGAGGTGTTAAAAAGTGAGTAGGTACCGGGAACTCAGACCTTGAACTGGGAGCTCCCCGGTTATTCTCATGGCCTCCCCTCAGGTTGCTTACCTAGATTTAGTCCCTCTACGGACAGCAAGCTGAGAACAGAAATGCAGCTGTAACCATCCACAGAATGTTGAAGGAGTGGGAAGGAGGAAGAGGACAGCCATTCAGTGATCATGGTGCACATTTTGTCCAGGGTCTATCTGCCAAGGGGATGATTCCTGGAAGTTACAACTTGATCACTGCTGAGATACCAGGCTACAGGGTGGTATCATGTTGGGTTTTTTTAGCACACAAGGTACAGACTTCATCCTAGAAACCCTTGCACACAAGAAAAATCTTCTCATTGAGGCCAAGGGAGCTATTTTGAGACATGTGGATAACTCACATGAGTAGAGATGAGTAGAGATTTGCAGAATGGGGCTCAGGACCTGTACAAGGAGGCCACACTCCGTCTTCTGCCTTAGGCACACCAATCTGATGGTTATAAATCAGTCCATACTGTGACTTTTAACCTTGGCACTAAAATTTGAGTTCCAGGCACTCCTGCCCACTGCTTGGAGGCACCAAAGAGAGGCTAATTATTTCTCACCCTGTTACTTGCCAGATCTCATCTCACTGCAAGAACTGCAGCTTGTGTTTCCTGGAATAGTTTCTTCTCTTTTTCTTTTTATGCCAAAATAATTCATTTCTGATTCTATAATTCCTTTGGAGATTTAATAAATATCTATAGGCAAAAAAAGGGCAGCTGCTTCTTGAATAGCACTAAAATCTTAAAATGTTGAAACCAGCAGGAAGGTCACCTCTTCAGATCTTTTATTTCACCCTAAGCAGATCTGATTTGTTGGAGGAAGTAACAGTTTACACATTGCAAAAATAAATGGTGCAGCAGGCGTTCATACACAGTAGGAGGTGTGAAAAATGGGGGGGAAGGGGGAGGGGAGACTGATGGAAACAATCAACTGATGCAGAATGAAAGCCTTTTTCTGTCTCCAAGTGGAACTAATAGGAACATCAAATATGTTAAACTAAAACAGAAACATGAAGGACTAAATTGATTTTCACTTTTTTTTTTTTTTTAAAGAACTTTTTTTTCCAAGAGTGGTCACACTTACTTGTGGAGGGAAAAAACATGTTTGCCTGTAAGCATAAACCGTTTCAAGTGCATGATTTTGAAAAATTATTATTGTTCATCTACATATCACATTTGTCAGCTTAGAGCAAATAGCCTCAGTGGTGACTGCAGATGGTCCATACTCAGGGGATATTCCCACAGGTGTGGAAGCCAAGCAATATCACAGCAATAATGAGCAGAGTAGGACTCAGTGGATCAGTAATTGTGAACATCCCTAGGCCTTCAGGGGACAGAGTTAGCAATTTCCAGTGACTTCAGTGGGTATGTTTTATGTTTCGTTCTGCTGTAGGTGATGCTGGAAGAAAACAAGAACAACATCTGGTCCTGCCAAGCATCTGGCCAAGGGAACGGGCATAAAAATGCCAGTTTAACTTTCATCTAGTACTGCCCATAAATACTGCTGTCAGACCAAAACCAAGTGGTGGCTCCATCTAGTCATCTGCTATTAAGCTCAGTATTTCAAAGGTGTTTTTTCTTTATCAGAAAAGCCATTAGATGTCAGAAATCATTTCATCAATAGCACTGTTTGGAAGCAATGAGCTTCCCAATGGGGCAAGAGAAAATTCCTGAAGGAAGCATCTTTGTCTCAGAGGTTAAAACAGTAATATAAAGAAAACAAACAGTGAGTGACATATTAGCCCAGTTTCATTTAAAAATATCCAAATTAATATTAATGTTGGAAGGTTAAATTATAGATATTTATTCACGATGTTATAGAAATGTCCTATAGGCAAAAGAAAAGCAGAACCATTTTTTTTCTGAAAATGCCACACAGAACACAACTCTGTCTCTGCTGGTAAATGCAATTGAATGGCTTATTCTAGCAACCATCATGCTCACTGTCAAATGTTCATCCTTCCAGAGAAGATTAGGTGACAAAACAGCTTTGCTGGGCGCAGTCCTATAACACTCTGAAGGAGTCTTCCATAAGCCTGGCATTAGCCCAGACCCTGTTTAGGGGGCTACCTGCCCAGTTCTACCTACCTCTTAGAATCGTAGAATCATTTAGACCTTTAAGATCATTGAGTCATAAATCTTACACTGCCGAGTCCACCACTAAACCCTGTTCCTAAGCACCACATCCACACATCTTTTAAATATCTCCAAGGATGGTGACTCAACCACTTCCCTGGGCAGCCTGTACCGTTGCTTGACAATCCTTTTGGTGAAGAAATTTTTTCTAATATCCAATTTAAACCTCCCCTGGAGCAATCTGAGGGCAATTCCTCTTGTCCTATCACTTTTTACCTGGGAAAAGAGACCTACACCCACTTTGGAGCTCTCACACTTTGAACATCCACTTTTTAGCTCTCAGAGCTGAAGAACACAAGAGGAAAGGGAGGCTGGTGGCATAATCATTGTCACTAATCCCACGCACTGCAACAACCATTGTCTAAAAACACTCTTGTCCTAGCCTGACAGTGCTTCTACATGCAGCACCAGACATTGCAGCTCCTCAGGACCTAGTGCTGTGCTTCCTCTGGGTCTCCTATCACTGTTACAGAAATAATGATTGCATCCATACTGGTACATGGTAATGGCCCCATGCACTGGAACTTGTCTGTTTGTACAATTACTTTGCCTAAAAGATCCTTGCAAACAATTCCCAGGCATCACTGAGCACTTAGCACAGTAGAGGGAACATTCCCGATGGGGAATTTAGATGCAACATCCCTGCTTTGGAAGATGAGTTTAACTGTATGAACATGGCCAAACTGGCCCACTTAACCTCAGAGCCATATAATGGGCCTTAGAACAGCTTACTTCCACACTGCTTGGCAGATATATCCAATGGTTCATGCCTTTTATGAATCTGGACTACTCAGAGCAGTTCACATGGGGTGAAGAACTGCCTCAGTGCCATTCTGGTTTGCCATTATTAATTTTCTTTCTTCCAAAGAACACCGAAGATGGTACTGCACCAGTTTGCTTTAGCAATACCCATTCTAAGTAAGATAAAATGCCTGGTGACAGACCTGATGTGGCTAAATCTGGAACCAGAAATGCAAGGCAATGCAGTACGGAGATTTGATCCAACCAGACCCAAGGCAGGCCAAAGAAGCACAGTGATGATTCTGCCCATAGGTTAAACCTCAATAAACAGAATGAAAACTTTTTAGCTATGCAAGGTTACTTCTTCTTTACATATTAACTGATGCAGCTAACTCTGTCATTACATCAGTTCAGAAAACTAACAAAAAATGCACTCAGAGTATCCTACATATGAGCTGAACTATGGCAAAACATGCAAATTTAGAATTCAGGTAAAGTAACTTCCCTGAATCAGAGCCCATACATGTATTTTGGAAACACAGTAGGAAGAAATCAGGAAATTCCCTGAAACAAAGATGCATTTAGCCAGCTGGCCATTGATGCCATAAATGATCACCTCTATGTGTTTCCTATTGCTAGCTGTGCAAAAAGTAAATAGCTCATGGAAATGAAACTAAACTCATAAATTAATGTAGCTGCAGTTAAAAATTATAATTAATTTCAATATGAGCTGATGCTTTTGGGGAAAATAGTTCCTTAATTCTGCAAAAAAAAAAAAAATTTGGAGGCATTTTAATACTGCATTTTTTCTATGGCAAAGCAAAGCTGGTTGAAACACCAGTTTGCATTTGGCACAGCTTATTCTTGGTGCCTACCCATTATACTCATCAAGTTACTAAGTTTTTCTTGTGAACTCCTTCAGTGTAAACAAATTGTGTTAGTGTCCTTCAGCTATGGGCTTCAAAAGACCCACAATTACAAATTTTATTGCTCAGCATTACAAGATGATGGTATCTCAAGAGAAGGTGACAGTGAGTTAACAGATAGGTCCCCAAGGGCAACGGGCCCAGACGTACAGACTCCCTTCTCCAAACAGAGAAACAGGCACAATTAGCAACTTTCAAAATGATAAATCTCTTTCCTTCATTCACCAAGCCTGACGTGGTTGAATGGACTGTCTTTCATTCACATTTTGGTACTAATTAACTCATAACATTTGGCTCTGTCTCATAAGAATCCCTAGCTCTTTAGACGCCATCTCACATGAGGGAAAGTCACACAAACAATGTCAGAAAAATCAATTACAAAAGGAATTACTTTGCAATTATCTTTTGGTAAGCACGGTGGAGGAGGCACGGTGTATTGATTTGAAGTACACATTTATTTTAGGTTTTTCTAACATAGATGTCAGCTCAGAATAGCACTATCAACAGTAGCAAGAGATAAACAATTGTCAGAAGTCTTAAAGGTGCATATAGATGTATTTCTAACATTCCCACCACTACAATATCTCATCACTAAAAGAGACATTATTAGAAAACACAGCACAGTAATATAAATTACTAGTACCTTGGTTTTTTTAATGAATGTGGGATTATTTTTTTTTTTCAAAAATATGTGTAAACTGAGGCATGGACATTTGGACCTAGATCTCTTTTAGGATCTAGGCAAGAGTCAGCTTTTATGAAGGGCTAGCATTTGTGTTTCAGAAATTAATAAACCAGCTGCAAATGTATTCAGGACCCTGGAGATTTTCACTCAGGTCCACTGCTACTTTGAAAATCTCATGGGTACAACCTGACTTAACAACACTCTTTGAAGTGAATGTATTTGTATGTCCTCTAATTTTCCTCTTCACTTCATGATATGAGGCAGAACTATAATACTGGGCAGTAAAAGTGGTGTGATACAGAAGATATTCCAGACCCACAAGAAATACCATGGTAACACTTGGAGAATTTCTGGGATATCGTTCCACTGCACGGACAAGCGTGGAAGATACTATTAGATATCATACAACACATTCATAGTAGAAGTTTTTGTCACATTTCCTTCCTGTATAGGGAGCTAAAATTTATGACCACTTAGAAAATTTTCAGTGCATATAATTTAAAAAAATATTGACAGTAAAGAGTGAGACTAAGAATTCAGATATAGTCAAAATTAATTCGAGCTCTTCTCCCCAAAGTCTATCAGCATTAGTTTACTAGGACTCATGCTGCAAAGTACTGATATGCTTTCTATGCTTACAAACTTCTGATCATTTTTTGTTTAACTGGAATAAGACATCGATGGCTTCTAAGGAGGTAAAAATTACCTTACAGCCTCTGCTTCCCATATTCTTTAGAAATGTTCAAAAAATATGGATTGGTATTTCCCTACTTCTTATATTCTCTGTTCCCTAAATAATAAGATGATTTGTGTCCCTGTCCATGGGAGAAATCTCATTACTTAAAGAAAATTTAATTCTTGATTTCTAGAATTAAATAAGAAACAAAACACAGGATCTGGATCCATGGGACTACACTTTTAGGAAAAATGTCAGCAATTTACAGTCCAAGATGTTTCCTACAGCCTGGAGATGATAAGTAACTGAAAGCGGACAAGTCTGATTTCTGCAGATTTTGAAAGTTTCTGATCAAAATCTGTAGACTTCTACAGCTCTTTTCTCCTGATTTACTTAGGTCACAGAAGTTCAGGTCCCATCCAGCCATAACAGAATTTTCACCAAACCATCTAAGGTTTGCCCATCGCTATTTCAGGCAGAGAGCAAATAGTACGTGTGATGCTTTTGGCACCTGCAGACATAGCAACGTAACTAATAGAAAGACATCTGTTTCTGTTATGATGGAAGGATGTTTACATTATGGCAGATTTGCAAGTTCTACAGAGCAGAGGCCCTTTACTGGTAAAGGAAGTCATCATTTAGTTTGTTTAGCACTGAACACTTACTAGGGGCCACCTTGATCTGTATTCTGGAAGCCAGAAAAAGTTGTGGATATTGGCTTCCCAACAGGCTAAGCTATTGAGCATAACATTTGGCCAGAGAGCAGGATCCATCTTCTTCATTTTTGACAGCAGTGGTTTGGTAAATTGCAGGGGAAGAAGAGGTCTCTTCCTTCAGTAGCTCTGCACTTGATTTTGTCAGGTGGTTTAAATCTAGATCTGTGTGGCAAACTCAGTTTCCACAATTTAGAGGTTCCAAGGTCAACAAGCTGATGGACACAGAAAGTGTCTTTACACTTGCACTCGGAGAGGAACTGTTCAAAGCCCGGGGTTGCGTAACAGCCATGGGGAGAGGGGAAGTTCACAATGCTGGGCATAGGAGGGGAAGGGAGAAAAACAAAGATAGTGGCAACATCACATGAACAAGCACTCTGTGCAGCAGTGATCAAATGGAAAGTAAAGCTAGAAGCAATAGTTAAAATCGTGACAAAAACCATCAGATGTTCTTCAGGACTCACTGCATAGTGTTTGTCAGAGAGAGACCTCCCTCTGAGTAGAAAGAAATGTATATGAGTATGAATCAAAGAAAATCAATCTGGAAGAAACCTCCAGAGATGCTCTAGTCCTCCTCCCAGCCCACTGCAGACACAGCTCGACCTCTGTCATTCCAAATAGTTGTGTTTTAATTGTTCTTAAAGAACTCGTCGGGATGCTCAGGGTTTAATCTCTTTGTAGGTAACATACTTAAATTAAAACTTGTTTGCTTTCATTTAAGCCCGTTGTTCCTTGTACTATGCTCAATGACATGGAAAAGACTTTATTCTCTTACTCTTAAAACAATCTTTTTTGTATCTGAAATGTATTGTCCTGTGTCCTCTGAGGTGTCTTCTCTCTGTTAAGACAAACAGGTTTTCAGTTCTATGTACTTCCAAACCTCTGCTTACTTTATTGTTACCCTCAGGACTTTCTCTAATAGACACTTATCTTTCTTAAATAGGTCCCAAACTGGTCACAGTACTTCAGGGGAGACTCCACAGATGATGAGTGGAAGGCAAAAATTTATTCATATATCTTTTATTCATGTTCTTGTACTGCTATGCTTGGTATTTGCTGGGGTTTTTTGATTGTTTGTTTCCTTAAAATGGCATGCCACTGCTGGAAGGTTTGAAATGCAGAAAATTTTTTTTTTAAATCAAATCTCACAAGCCAATTCTAAGTGTGGTGCTTTCCATGGGTTATAAGCTTTTTATTTTCAGCCCTTGGAAGGACTGTAAGTGTGAAAGGTTTCAGTTCCCCACATTTGCATGTGGCAGAGTAGGGCAAACAGCTTTGAAAGTTTCCCCTTATTTTCAAACTCCCTGAGAGACAGCATGGTCCTCAATTTAGGTAAATGTAGCCTCAGCTAGAGCCAGGATTGCTCTGACTTCTGCTCTGACTGCAGGACTCAGGTTCAGTGCATCACTTCATGTTTCAAAATACTAAAAATACAACATGTTCTAGGAGTGTATCTCCTATTTCCACGGAGCAACTCTCCATCTAGAGTTGTTTATGAAATACAGTCTCCACCAGTGCTGCCAGAAAACTTTCTGAAATCCCACTGACAGCCTCTTTACCTTGCCTAAACTGTGAATAGAAGCTAAGATGTGATGATTTGGTCCTGGAAACTCTTTCTTCTTCCAGAGCTTTTACATCATGGTTGTAGTCTAGAGACACTGTAAAAAAATGAAGACTTGGTGGTTAAGTGACAAAAAGGCTAGTGAGCAGCACTTTGAGTTAAATATTAATGCAGGTTTCCTATGAAGAGCTAAGTGCCTTTACACATGTGAACATAAAAATACATAGATGAAGAAAAGCACAGAACTTCAGTACTAACCCTTGTGAAAGGAAAGTTAGAACTGGATAAGGGAGTCAGGAATACTTCCAGGGTCTGCCGAAAACAGTAATGATGACACTGGTTGAATTATTGTTGGCAGGGTATTTCAAACTAAACATAGCTGCTGAATAAAATTGAGAAAAATACTAATACCAACCTCTTCAGTAGCACTCTTCATCAGTACTGCTCAGGCACCTTTGCATCTTATAGATAAGGAAACCAAGACATCCTGAGAAAAAAATCATTTGTCCAAAGTCACAGGACAGATGGCAGAGGCAGGAGCAGAAAAGAGGTCTCCTGAGTCTGAGTCTGGTGCTCTAGGCAGTAACATTACCTTATTTATTAAGTTAAGCACAGCAAATACTTATGTGGTTAAAACATAGCTATTTTTTCAGTACAAACTCCCCACAAGATCAGAATATGTGCACTTCATACACTGGTACCCACCATTAAAATGGGATTTAGGATGGTAAGAGGTCCATAAAATGCAAAATATTCAATGGCTTCAGCAGCTGAAGAACGAAATCTACCAGCAATGTTCCACCTCATTGATCCTTTTGCATCCACATCCTTTTGTGGTGTTCAAGAGTGAAAGATAAGGATATGAGGAGAATAATTTGTATTTTTATCTGATTATAATGGATCTGCATCTGTAAGAATCTGAGAAAAGTTTTAGACCATGGAATGAGTGAGTAGAGTTAAAGTCAGCCCTGGAAGGAAAACCAAAGGTGTGTCTTCTGAGGAAGGGTTAGAACTTGGATTCTAGATAGTGGATGTCTGTCTGTCTGATACATCATGTCTGTAATGCATCATAATCTGGCACTACTATTAGAAAAAACCTTTCCTGTATTGTCCTCAATATAATTCACATCTTTGTTAGAGATCAAGATTTGTCTTAGGATATAAAACCTCATTGTTATGAATGGTTAGTCTTGATCTCAAATTTTCTGATAGTGGTAACACATTGGGACCAGACTGAGCTATAGCCCCCATCACTGAAAACCCCCTCCATTCTTCACTCCATGGGCTGTGTCAGTTCTGTCATCTCAGAATATGCCTTATTGAGACATGTCTGTGGTTGGTAGTACCACAGTGACGGAAGGAACCCTTGATTAATTGAGGCTATTTGTCTGCCCTGAAGACTCGTGTCTTTTCTGGCAGTTATCATAGAATCATAGAACCATAGAATGGCCTGGGTTGAAAATGACCTTAAAGATCATCTGGTTTCAACCCTCCTGCTGTGGGCAGGGTTGCCAACCACTAGAGCAAACTGCCCAGGGCCCCATCCAGCCTGGTCTTGAATGCCTCCAGGGATGGGGCATCCACACCTTCTCTGGGTTATCTAATCTATTCTCTCTAGTTATCTATTCTATTCTCTCATATGTCCAGTAACAGAGACCCCACAACCCCACAACAATTTGTGACCTTTTTTTTATTTCAGTTTTTCACTGAAAAAATTGGGAATTTTTTATAAGGAAAAAATGTGAGCGCCATCTTTCCTATGACATAATCCCATTCTTTTCCTGTTTACCATTGGCACAAAAAGGAAATTTTTCCTTTCTTCCTTGCATCAGTCTTCTATGTACTTCACACCCCTTGTTTGTCTCTTCTCTGCTCTGATAAATCTGGATGATGCAATCTTACTTGATACGCTGTATTTTACAGACTTTAAAGGATTATTGTTTCTGCTTTTTATACTCTTTCTTACCAATCCTTATCTTTCTTGAACTCAACACAGAGCTCCTTCCAGGGTCTTGACAATAATGGAGTACTTCTCCACTGTAGTCTTATGTGCACACTTCCCAACGTGCTGATGTCACAACACCACCACATTATGTGCAGCTTGAGTACCACTGTTGACATGTTTCTTCATAGTAGATTACATGGTGCTGTGTTTCAGATTTGTGCTGAAAACAGTCTTGAAAACAGTCTTGAAAAAATTCTTGAAAACATGGGGATGCTCTAGTTATTGCTGAAAAGTGCTTACACAGCATCAAGGACTTTTCTGCTTCTCACCCCACCCCACCAGCAAGTAGGCTGGGGGTGCACAAGAGGCTGGGAGGGGACACAGCTGGGACAGCTGACCCCGACTGACCAAAGGGATATTCCGTAACATATGACGTCATGCTCAGCAATAAAAGCTGGGGAAAGAATAAGGAAAGGGGGGATGTTCAGAGATATGGTGTTTGTCTTCCCAAGTAAATGTTATGCATGATGGAGCCCCGTTTTCCTGGAGGTGGCTGAACACCTGCTTGCTGATAAGAAGCAGTGAATGAATTCCTTATTTTGCTTTGCTTTTGCACACACTTTTTGCTTTACCTATTAAACTGTCTTTATCTCAACTCAACAGTTTTCCAACTTTTACCCTTCCAATGCTTTCCACCCTCCCACTGAGGAGGGAGTGAGAAAGTGGTTGTGTGGAGCTCAGGTGCCTACGGGGGTTAAGCCATCACACTCTTTTTTATCTTTTAAGGGGTTTTTTGGTGGAGAGAATGAAATAACCACTGCAGACATGCATTTCTGCCCAAGGAGGCAGAGGTTCTGGCAGCCACGGGTACCAGCTTCCCTCTTCTATCCTTCCTCCAGGCAGAGAATCAGCAGTGTCCATGGGCTCCCTTGACAGCTCAGGGAACAGTGGGCACTGCATTGCTTGGTGGGGCTTTTTATTTTGGAAAATCGCTTGCACCACTTCTCTTTATTTCATTCATGGTCCCCTGAGATGTCACAGTTTCTATATGTTTTGCTTTCCTCATAGACCTCCTCTTTTTTCTCAGAGAGGGAGGTAGGAGATTTTGTTAGGGATGGACTCCATCCAATCTTAAAAAGGGAATCCAGTAAAGACAGTGGCAATAAAAAAATACAAGGATACTAACTCAGCATTTCCAAACCATCATGGCAGCTGGGATCACAAGTGTCCCAGGAGGAAAGATATATAGTGAGGGGGAGATGTTTTTTGGCTAAAGAAGCAGATGTAAGTCAGGAAAGCTGGACTGCTGATGCCTAATTTACATTTAAAATAATGTAAAAAATGCAGCACAGAATAAAAAAAATAAAAATAAAAAAAAAGGCTTGCAGCTTCAAAAGCTACAGGGATGACAACTTCAATTTTGATGATCTGTCTCTCTTATTTCTTTGGCTTACTAAATAGCAATAGTAAGTTCTTCCAAATTTCACAGATTTTTACAGCAGGTTTGCACATAAACAAAATACAAACAGATGGCATGACACGGTAAGCAACAATCTGGCCAATCTACAGGAAAAGGGTGTTCTCCTACATTTAAATTCATAAAGATTTTAAGCTTAAAAATATGAGACAGTAAACAGGCTAGGTCATAGGCAGAACAGCCTGATTGATGGGGACATACTGAAGCTCAGCCATGAAACTGAAGGTTTCACATCAAGGTGAAAGCTCAGAGTGAGTCTGATAATAAGACTTGAAGTTAAGCTGATACAGGAATCTCTTCCTTTCTTTGCCACAGATGAAATCTGTGATCCATTGAAGCCATTCAACCTCTCCAAATCTAACTCTCCCCATGTAAACTGAGACTAGCTCTTAGTCCCTTTAGTAAAGTGCTTTGAGAGCTACAGATTGAAAGTGATGCTTGCACAACACCAGCCAAATGCTGGTTCCTTTCAAGCTCATGGCAAAATTCCACTGGGCCTCTGTGGCTGTGTCAATATTAATAAATTAAATGTGCCCTGTGCCATTCTCTGGTGCTGCAGACAGCTGGCAGTGAACAGCCTGCATCTATATTACTAAGCTCTTTTACCCTCTTAAATAGGGTAGTCGTATTCAAATACTTTGTTGGGAAAGGCTTGTGCAAGCTCCCAAACTGCTCCCAAGAACTGTGCACCATGTGCAGGGTACTGCCTGGCCCCAGACCAAACCATGATAGGGTCCCTTCTGACACTTTAAATGTACAGAAAATCCAGTCCTAGTGCCTGGAAATGTTCCCCAGTGCCATCTATTAGCTCTGAGTAACTCTTGAGGCAGACAATTGACCTATTAATTTTAATACATAATACAGTTAGAACTATATTTCTCTCAAACGTTCAGATCCTTTTCTTTTACAGTATTTGTAATTATTTCTATATTCTGAGGGTCCCTGTAAAACACCAGCAGTATTCAACTTGGACTTAATCTGATTACTAGTGCAAAATGCCAGCCTGCAAGGTCTCCATCTTGGATTCCTTTCGTCAGCTCGTTCTGCAAAACTACCATCACGTAATTACAGAAACATCCTGTGAGCTCCAGGTTTGTGAACCACTGCGTTGTTCAGACTGCTGGTAGAACACAGAGGTTAATCTCAAACCTGATCTGCAGCCAAGGTGGGCTGGTAAACTCCAGTGAAGCATAAAGAGCTAAATTATTAAAGCAGGGCAGGTTTTTACACGGCATTGCCCACCGAGTGCAAGCAAAATAGACTAATCCCCGAGCTACCAGAATCAGCTGGCTATTTCCAAAAGCCAACAGAAGCAAAGAAGCTATTGCATGACTTCTTTTTGAACAACAGAAGGGAAGATTGGAGAAAGGAGAGGCTGGGTGGGAGTGGAGGAGTTTGACATCTAATCTATCATTTTTATTAGGCTGAGTCTGCAGACATTTGAATTGTGTTTTCCTCACTTTTTAAATGAGATGGAGAGCAGTAACACTAACGACATAGTTCCTCATGAGTGATAGAGTAATTTAAACTTTGCAGAGCCTCCTATTTCAGATAGTGTTAGTTTATATGTGAAGGAACCTGCAAGCATGGAATTTGTGTTTAAAAAAAAAAAATAAAAAAATAAAAAAAAAACCACACCAAAACCTACAGAGTGCTGTAACACGTCTGCCTGAGGGCACATGTAAAAGACTTAGCAGGAAAGTGGGGAAAAAAAAATGTTCTCCAAGTACATTCATGTTTCCACACATACAAGCACACAAAATGACAGAGAAGACAAAAGGAAGGCGGAGGCTGGGTGCTCCTTGGAAGCTGTTTTCTTAACCTCTGCAACAGCCTGGCCTCCCTGCTGCGCTCCCCCCACCAGCTCTCCCCGTGTGCTGCACAATGTCATCCAGAGCACCAACAACAGCTTGAGTAAAAACAGCTTTCACTGAGAACGGGAAAGATAGGAAAGAGATTAGGGCTTTTTCTATATAAATCTTGTGGCTGGTGACCAAAGCCGAAGACAAACTACAGGAGTGAGGTGAGGGGGGGCAACACAAGGAGAGGCAAAGTCTAGGTGACTCGGAAGATAGTTTAAATCCATCAACAGGCCGCTAAGATCTGAACTAGTCATCTGCAACCAGGGGAGAAATCACAGTCCCAGTGTCAACAGCCACAAATCTTACTGCCTTTGAAGTGGCCAGTATTTTACTCAAAAATTACTACCTCAGATTGTTATCTGGCTACTTGCTGGCCTATGTGAGACAAATTGGCAGTCTTCAGCTGGATCCTGGTAGACTAATTCCACAACACCACATTTGGCATTCATTAGCTGTCCTAGTTGTGGGGCTAAGTAGGAACAGCCAGAAAGGCTGAACCTCCATTTCACCCCTCAGAGGTGGTCTTTCCAGCACAGCTTTGAGACCCATGGATAAATCAGTATGGGGCAGTAAGTCCTGTAGTAGGTACATGGGTAATTAGATGACTTCACCTTGAAGAGCTCTGAATATTTCTTTCAGCAGCACTGCGTATGATTACATACTTAGTGCAGGTTGTTAACAGTGCAGTGAAACTAGGTAGAAGCAATTTTTCTTCTCCCTTCAAGCTAAGTGTGTGTAATAGAGAAAGAAAGAGAAAGCATTGAGGTACCTACCTGAGAGAAAGCTGTGAAGCCCAAGGAAAGGAAAACCTGAAGAATGTAGGTAATAGTATATTAAATATTTGTTTACTGAGAAAATGTAATTTGCTCTTTCTTTTTTATGAAGACAAACTGACATTGCATTAGATCCTCATTCTTAGGATCAATCTGCATTCATAAGCTTTATTTAGATTGACTGCTCCTATGTGGCAGTAAAGAGATAAATGTTCTCCTGAAGCACTCTTACTGTAAGTACAATGCAACCCAAGGAAAATCAAGTCAATCAGCACTGAACTTGCATTCTGAATAAACTACTACAAAGCACTTTTAATGCTTTAAACACCATTTGTCACTGTCATGCTGGAAGAAAGATTGCAGTTCACTTCAGCTAAGTGGTAGCTCACTTCAACAACATGAAAAACCTCTGAACTTCTGCTTTTATGCTGACCTTGTAAGTAGTTTTTTTTGAGAGTTAAGAATTAAAGAGCAGGAGTTGCAGTGGGACTTCAACCCTACAGACAAATGGAATGGCTTAAGGTTAATAAGGGGATAAAGAGGCATGGAGACCCCTAACACGATGCTTGGTGCAGGTCCCTGGTTCAGTTGGTTACATTGGCTGATTTAAAAATGAATTTCACATATCTGCAAGACAAGCAGTCTGTGGGTCATTTTGAAGACATGATAGTGTTTTCCAGATGGTTAGCTGCCAGGTAAAACCTTTGACTATCAAACCGCAGCAGCAAAAAGAGGACGAAAAATGACCATGACAAAGCTTATTCGTAGATTTATTTTTCAGAAAAGCAAAGTTTGGTAATGACTGACTTGTGAAACTGAGCACAGGCCCACCTTGAGAGGTGGTCTGAGAAACATCTCTGAAGGTGAGGACACTTATGGTTCAGTGTGCCTCTCTGGTCATGTTGCTTTCTGACTAGACGTTTTGGAGAAATTTCCACAGAACCACAGACTCACAGAGTGGGTGTGTTTGGACAGGACCTCTGAAGATCATATAGTCCAGCCCCCGTGCTCAAAGCAGGATCAGCTGGAGCAGGTTGCCCAGAACCATGTCCAGATGTCTTTTGAATATCTCCAAGGGTGGAGATTCCACTGTCATGCTGGTCAACCTGTTCCAGTGTTTGACCATGCTCAGAGTAAAAAAGTATTTTCTTCTGTTTAAGTGGAGTTTCTTGTATTTTAATCTGTGCTTTCTCATCCTCTCACCAGGCACTGCTGAGAACTGGCTCCACCTCTCATTATTCCCCCCATTCAGGTATTTATACACATTGATAAGAGATTGCCCTGAGCCTGCTCTTCTCCAAACTGAACAATCCCAGCTCTTTCAGCCTTTTCCAATTAATTATTTTTATTTCATGTACAAGCATGTGCTGCATGTCATGCTGCGTCTTGCTTTAAGAGACAGGCTGTAGCCCTTTCTGCAGCAAGAGGAATTCTCAAGTACACTAAAATGTCCATATTATGTCAAATAATAAAACTAGAAAGAGACCCAAAATCCTTTTGTCTCCTCTGCCTTGAGCTCTAACTTGCCAAAACTGTTCTCTGACACTTTGTTTTCCT
Organism: Pterocles gutturalis; assembly: GCF_000699245.1. Lineage (NCBI taxonomy): Eukaryota > Metazoa > Chordata > Aves > Pterocliformes > Pteroclidae > Pterocles > Pterocles gutturalis. Next base: position 92,179 of record NW_010107733.1, on the reverse strand, counting down.
CATATTAGAGCTCTTTTATATCAGAAAGTTCACTGTTTTCCTTTCCTGTGAGATTACAGGTGGTGCAATTGTGCTGGATAGAGCACTGCCGGCTGAGAGGAGGATGCTCCATGGGACCTGCCAAGGGATGGCCGGAGATATGACTGCCCTCCATCCACTGGCCTCTATGCTCAGGACACAGAGGGAGATGATCTCCCTTTGTGAGCAGACCTTTCCTCTTGCAGAGCACTCATTCAAACCCAAAATGCCCTTTTGGCTTACATGTTTCTTTCTAATGTCCATCTGGTTTTGAGTAGAAAGTCCTCGGAGCAAAGAAAGAGAGAATATGGCTCTACTTGTTTAACCACAATATTCTGATAAGGGTGTATGAAATTCCCATTAACACAGGAGCCACATACTTCTCTATACTTTATTCATTCGGTGCACATTAAATAATTAAAGGGGTTTTTTTCTACTGTTGATGTTAATTTTCCCCTTTAAAAAATAGTATTGCAGATACTTATGAATAAGACAGTGATTTTATTTAAAACTCACAGTTCACATTTGTGCTCTTTTGAATGTTAAGGATAAATTCATTTTTCTATGCAAATTTAAGATTTTTTTTTCTAATTTCTTTTTACAAATATTGAACACTTTTTATTAATGGAAAACTTAATAGGCATATTGTTTAATATTCTGCATTCTTTAAAATTATTTTTGTAGGTTTAAAGATAATTTTATTCTCAGAATAAAAATAGATAATTTTCAAAATACTTTCAGCAAAAATGTCTGCTAAAAATGTGATGAAATGTCCTCATCATTGAAGTTACACAAAGACTATTTTCATCATGGTGCTTTTTTTAAACTTTTCTCTTTAGAAGTTGTTTTTAGGCAAAATACTCCTTGCACACATTTTTTATGAGCAACTCAAGGCAAAACTGAATGTACCAGTAAATTAATTTAATGCAAAGCTTTATTTTTTTTTTTCCCTTCGTGATTGCTATCTCAGTGCTAAATCCTCTGGAGACAAAACAAAATACTGTAGGTTTTTGCTGTGATATATCATAGTGGAGAAATAAAGTTTTCGCTGTGATATATCATAGTGGAGAAATATTTATGTAAAAAAAAACCCCAAACAAATAATTTAATTCCTGGATGCAGACCAGAGAAGGTAGACGTAGATAATAAAGTAGCTCTATTCAGCCTTAATTACTTTTTCAGTTTCCCTTTTACTTTTCGTAACTCTGAAATTCCCTTTCAGTAGTGAAAGGAAATACTTAACAGCATTAACACAAATTAAGTTGTTTTAATATGAATTTATTTTTTTGCACATTGTCTCTAACTTCCATTCGTTGAAATGAATCCTAAAAAAAGGAGCTGTTCTTTAGCGGGTTAATACTTTGCATATATTATGTGCTCAGCTCATGCAGGTAAATTCAGATGGTTCTTCAGTTTATCTCTTTTCCTGAACTAAAAGTCAAAGAGAAGAACTGAGAAGAATTTAAAGACAACTAGCTAAGGAAATCAGATTGTTACATCTTTTCACATATCATAATGTGAGGGAATTCAGAACAGCAATGACAGATTTTTTTTTTTTTTCCAGACTCACACCGTTAGATAAATGTGAATTGTTGATTCAGCTCCTCTAGCAAAAGAAGCATAGGACACAAATATAAGATACGATCGAAATAAAAGCACTGTGTCTAGCTATGACTACACTTCTCACCTCTAGAGATACAAAAAATGGGAAAAAAAGTTATATCCTTGATTCAGGCAGGATTATTTCCATTCGCTATCATCTCACACAGAATTATAAAAGCTTCTGATAAGGCAAACTACTCCTAGGGAGTTCACTTTCTGGAATACACTGCTGAGTCCTTGCCAGACTAACAGGTCTGAGTCAGCCCCATCCTAATCATTTTATCCATAGCCTGATTGTCCATGTGCCTTTTAATCTTGGACCTGATTCAAAATAAATAATGGCAGTAACAAGCCACAGGCTGAACTTTCCTCTGAAATTTTTTCAAGACAACATCTTCTTGCATAAGGCAAGCAACATCTGCTGAACTAAATGAAGAAGAAAACACTAAATGCTAGGGTGGAGAAGAGGAAAATAAAGGAAGATAGGGCAAAGTCCTATCCCACTGAAACCAGAGGGATTTCTGCCTTAGGCTCCAGGCAAGCTGGGAATGTGCTCCTTACCTCCATGCTCACGTTCATCACAACGCTGAGCTGGATAAACACTTCTGTGGCTCTCCTCCCAGCTGAATGTGAACAACACTTCCTATTTAAATACTTCAAACTTCTAATAAAAGTTTTAGCCTCTTTGACTCCAACTTGCATACTGGAGTTCACTGGTGCTTCCTAAATACGCAGGCATCACACACCCATGCTCTTCAGCCGAAGGTCAGTCTTCTGCATTTGGCCTATTAATAGGTTTAGGATTTGATATTTCCACAAACACATAAAAAAGCTCAATGTTAACTTCTTCCCGTATGATAACTCTGACTACTCCTGTCTGCTGACCAGAGTGTGTTTCAGGTTTTGTCCTACACTTGGACAAACTATAGTTTGTGACATACTTTCATTACTTGTCAGTAGGCAAAAGGCCTTTTCTGGGACAAGCGTACGTCTTCCAGCCTCCGTGAGAATAGCGAGGCACTCAAGAGGTGTGTCCCACAGTTTGGAATTGCCTTTTATGTTAGCGTTATTTTGAAAGATGTCACATTTGATCAGTTTTAATACTTTTCAAGTTGCGTTTTCATATATAGATATTTAACAGAAAGTACAATGACATCCAACCGATGTTAGAGTAAATCAGTGATCCAATTGCGCATAATTCAAACTCACCAGATTTATTTCTTTCCACTAGAGAATGTCTGTCAGAGCCAGGAAAAAATTTTATCACCAGGCTAAATTCATATCAACAATTAAATAATCGTTTACAGAAACGGCAATTTTGCTTTGCAAATAGCACAATGACTCCCTCAAGCCCTTTTTTTTTTTTCTGAATCCCCCATCCTTTTTCTCTTTCATGTCTTTGTACATTTTGAGTTCTTTGCAGAAAACTTATTTGCCTGGGATTATAGCTATCAGCTATCTTTCGTATAAAAAAGCACACACAAACTATTCACATTCGAGATTTGAGAAGTATTTGTTTTTATTTGAATTGATTAGCTGTTAGCAATAAAACAAAATGTGAATAACTGAAAAAGGATGATCCGGACAGCAAAACTCGTTTTTGTCTTCAGTATCAGATCTGGATGATATGGCAGAGGAAAAAAATAAACAGCCTAAAACTCTAATGCTGTTTTGCCTGAGTATGTGGAATATTTTTGTGAATTTAGTGATTTGTTAGGATAGGCTTGAGACCTCTGAAGGGAAAAGATATGGGAGACAGAAATGGGAGTAGGAGTGACTTGATTTCTGGGGAAAGCACAGGACTGTGTGAACAATTGCAACTAAGGAGGTTTCAGCACTAAGTCTCCCAGAGCTGCAATACTCTGCCTAAAGCCACACTGAAGTTACGGGGAAAACTATGTCAGTGCAGTGAGGCAGTCGCTGAAGGGAGGGGAATCTAAAAATGGAAGACCATTTGTACATGATTATCTATTGTAAAGTCATAATCCAGGCCATCCTTAATAAAAACAGTGAGTTCACACAGACCTTTCTACATCCTCAGGAATGCAGAACTGGCAGAGAGCGCTGAATCACTGAGTCTCGTTTCCTGTTACTTTGGGCACCATTTTGCAAGATATCTGTCATAAACTTGAAGAAGATCCCAAAGTCCTTTACGGAGGAGGTCACTGTCACAGTCTCCATTTCACAGATGAAGAAACTTGATCCATGCAGGGGTGAAATGACAAAGCCATGACTATCCAATAGCCCAGTAGAAATACTTGGACCAAACCCCTTTTCCTGAGCACCCACCCCATGCTTTAGCCCTTGTGCTGATCAGGGGCTTCTAAAGGTGCTTTCCAGATTTCAAAGACCTCTGTTGTTCATGCTTGCAATGCTTTCCCTTGCTGATTTATGTTACAAAGGACTCAGCACTCTGCGGTAATACTGGAGAAATTTTTCAGCACACATTTTTTTCTGGCATTTCTCGGAATGCAGAATTGCTCCCAAAGTGACTGGCTTCTGGAAGCTATTGGAAAACAATATGAAGCCTTCAGTTCCTGAATAAAACTTTCCACCTGTCCTTATGGATGCTGAAAATTAAAGTGTGCAATTTTGTCAATTACAATAGAAAATACCAGGGCCATTACTTGAGGTGACTATATATTAAATACAGACCACCCCAGAACGTCTTTAAACAAGAGCAGGAAAGGGATCACCATTCATGGGGCTGGGACCTGTCAATCAGACCAAGACTGAATGCCTGTCAGTCTCCCTCATATTTGACTTGGAAGCAACTCATATCAATATGTAGTCAGGAAATGGCTCTTTAATCACTGCAAAGTCTCTCCTGATTTTAAAGATTAAATCAGCCACAGGCTGCTTGGGTCTTTTTCTTTTTTTTTTAACTCCTCCAAGATAACTGATGATAGCATTTGAGAATGATTAGCCATGCCACACGGCATAAGCATACAGCTTGCTCCGATTTCATGCATTACAGGCCAGGCTGTACAACACTGATCTCAGATAACAGGACATCCAAAGAGATCTGACAGACTCGTCTATGAATGATATATGGGGGGCAAGACAACTTGAAATACGGAAGGAAAATAAATTGCTCCATATATTAACAACGATCTTGTTAGAAATACTATAGAAAGTTGGCTAAGAAAAGAGTAGGGTCTCTGCAGAGATCCCAGTGAGGCGGGATTTGAAAGGCACCTTCTGCCAAGTATGGTTAGAAGTGCTGCTGCTCCAAGAGGAGTATCCAGCGGGATGGGCATAGGTTCACAAATATATCCTTATAGCTAGCAAAATGGCAACTGGTGCTGGCAGCCCTAGGATAGCAAGTGGCAGCCAAGGACACCACAGGAGTGTGCTTTGGAAAAGCAGTGGAGGTAAAGGAGAGGGAAGAGAGGAAAGGAAGACCCAAGACGCTCATCCCTGGAGCAGGACAAAACAAGGATGTCCAGGTGGGAGACGAGAGGAGTAGGTGGGAGAGGACCTGGGCCAGATCAGCCAGTTTTGAGATGGAGGACAATATGATGCGTGCCCTCAGGGAAGCGAGATGCAAGATGCATGGGAAGGGACATTGCACACAGATGTGCTTCGTGTAAACATCTGTGCACTTTCATAGCTGAAAAACTCAGACGGGTATTGAGTGAAGGAACAGGAAAACACGGTCTTCACATTATAAGCACCCTGAGTCACTGAATTCACCCCGAGATGGTCTGAAGGTCCCCTGGGGCCAGTGGCTTGTTGCTTGTTGTGGAAGAGGGGCACAAGGACAGCAGAGCTCCTTTTGCTCTGTCACCAAGCGAGTTGTCACTGGGACCATCAAGTCAGCCCTTGCTCTTTTTCACAGCAATCTGGCTCACTTCAAGCAGAGAAAATACTCCCCAACATGACACATAGACAAATAAATCCTCTTGGGAGTTATTTTTCTCAGATCCTGCATTTCTTTAATAACGTATGTGCCATGTTTCACTCACACTTCTCCACACTTTTTTCTCCCATGTTAAATTTACAGTGGAAACAAGGTACTGCTGCAGCAGTCCCTCACCCTACTCCTACCAGTAAATTTTATTATTTCCATGATGTTTAAAGGATAAAAAAATGAACCATCAGGTAAAATTTTACGGCAATAACTTTTCTTTTTGCTATGAGTTTTCTTTTCCCCACAGAGACTACCTGTTTGCAAGTTGCTGATATTGAAACACACACTAAAGAATGCTCATCCACCTCATTTACCCTCAGAAATGTGCAGGCAAATGGACTGTCTTGTTGCACACTTCTGCCATTCAAGCACCGGTACGAAATGAAATCGAGAAAAGGCAGAATTCATTTGGTTCTTCGAGGCTTCTCGAAAAGCCATTGAAATCAGCAGCATGACTCCTTTTAACATGGGTGGAGCGAGTCAGGCTGTGCAACCTCAGTTAGGAATACCGGTGGGACCACGTAAAGTGGGGGTGGTGCGCACAGAAAAGCTGCAACTGCACATAGACAGCCATTTTAGAAAGATGCATAAGAAGTAACTGGAAACCTTGCGATCTCTGATATACCCCAGGAAAAAAATAGGCGCAACTCCAAAGTTTGCCTTCCTGAGTGTCTCTGACTACAATTACTTCTTAAAGAATTAACTATTGATTTGAAACCTCACGCTGGTCTCACTTTCAGCCTCCTTTCACAGATATTTGCATCTTTGCTTTAGGAACTGCAAAACTTGAGCCTTGAGCTTTTTCCCAAAAAACAACAGGATGAGGAGATCACAGTTTCATTTGGCACTCCCAGATTGTTCTTTGCAACACAGACGTAAAATTTTACCTCAACAAATCAGTCTCACAACAGTGACCAAACTCTAAAGACAAATTTACAAACACTCCTGCAGTAAATGAGTACAGGAGGTTGTACTTATTATTCTTTTCAAGATGGTTACTGAGAATTCAGGCTTCTCAATTAATTCACCTCTTTGATACCTCCTGCTTTATTCCAAGCCTCTTCCTTAAAAACATGGAAAAAGAATACACCAACGCCTCAAAATCAGTTCTTCAAGATTACTGAGTTTATATCATTTGAATAACTGACTCTACACTCCGGATAGGTCATTTTTTCCATGAAATACCTCCAGCTGTGATATTGCCTCATGCCAGATTGGACTAGGCAAACATATGTCAGCCAATCTCCATAGCTGATGATGAATTGAAAAGATACAATATGGGGAATTAAAAGATAAAGATGAGTGAATAATCAGTAATGAACAGACAATAAGGAATAACCTACTGAACCAGATTTGTTTCCCTATGTGTACACATGGTTCTGCTTATGAATTACTATTGTTATCTCTTTTTCTAACTCTTTTATCAGCTAATTTATATGATCACCTCTTGGGCCCTAGATTATTTTTAAACACTTGTGAGTATTCATGACTTCGAATTTGTGTTGGAAAATAGATTACATAATATTGTTTCTGCTCTCTTGCTAAATGGATGTGGTTAGTCTTTGAATTAACATTGTTAAAGGTTCACTTTAAAGATAACTTATCATTGTTGAGGGTTTGGGTTTGGTTTTTTGTTTAGTGTTTTTTTTTTTTTTTTTAATCAACTAGTCTCAGGATAGTAATGCCTGATAGAGATTTCAGAAGTGGAATGTCGGTAAAAGCATAGAAGTACCAGTAAATAACTCTTAAATACATATATACATATACAAACTTCTTTACTTAGCTGTCAGTATAGAGATTGGATAAAATGTTTGGAATTTTGGCTTTAAATCTCCTGAACCTTGCACTTTTCTCACTTCATCCTGCTAAATTTTGTGTTTGATTAGATGTGACAACTGCTGCTAAAAATACTGGAGTTCGTGGAGTGACAGTATAACTCCAGTCTGCACATGAGAGGGCCAAATTCAGCTCCACTCTGAACATATAAATCCTTCATTGGAGTCAGGAGAGCTGGTCCAGATTTGCACCCTATCAGAACAGAAACTGGCTCACAAAGCTAAAGAGTGCAATTCAGCTGGCAGTCCCGTGACAATTTTTCACTTGGGTTGCACTCCTGCCAACATGTTTTGCAACTTCATTTCTTTTCTGGCATTGACTGGGAAGCTCTGCATTTTATGAGAAGATGAGCGCCTTCTCCATTTCAACCATATTCACTTCACTGACCCTTCCGTTCAAGAGGAGCCACTGGGTCAGAGACTGGAGAGGCTGGTCTGCACCCACATTCAGCATTCAGTACTTTTGTCACTGAAGACTCATGGTGCCGACAGACAAAAGGCCAAATAGTTTGCAAAATGCACCAGAGCAGCTTTCTTCTGCTAAGATGCTTCAGTACAAATCATTGTTTTTGCCTAGTGTGTCCAGCCCTGGGCCTTGTACCAGGCATCTAGATGAGGACCGCATCTGAAAATACCTCCTTCTGCCTCCTTCCCCTTTCCCATCTTCTCCTCATTAGCAGAAAATGGAGGTGACCAGAAGAAATATTCTGCAGTATTTTGTATTATCTTTCCAATGCACCCCCCAGTCTAGAAAAAGAAACCTGCTGGAGCAAGGCATGCCGGGGACATCTGTGCCGTGCTCACAGTGCAGTCTCCAAGCAGCTGTAATCACACCATACCCACCCAGTCTGCCGTTCTTCCTTCCCCTTCTCTCACGCATTAATTAACGAAGACAAAATTTCTTGATATCACCACCCTGCCAGCTCAGTTGGACCTCTCCATAGTGCAGGCTAAGCAATTCTCAGGTTTTCTTTACACCAAGTGAGTGTCCTGCACTGGAGAAACACACCTCAGAATTTTAAAATAAATATTTTACAGGCAAAAGATGGGGGGGAAAAGCAGCTAAAAATGGCCTTCATCTCGTAAAGATTTCCAGCTCGTACCGTTGTTGCTGCAAGCCCAATCTGAAGGAAAGCCATTGGGGTTGTTCTGACAGAAAATTAGCAGCTCATAATGTCTGGAATGGATTCAAATGTCCCATCAGGATAATGCCATGTTTTCTTTAGTAAAACATCCCATACAAGAAACAGAACTATTTGGGTTTTACTTTTCCCTCTATAATGGATCACAGTTATGTTTTTGTGTAAGTCAACAAAGGAAAATGGCATTAATTGCTTGCCATGGTTGTACTGGTATGTGCATAAAGAGAACTATCCTTTGTTACCTTCCTTTCAAATTTATTAACACTCTCTACAGAAGCTTAAACAACATCTCTCAGGACTTGTCAAAATTTAAGGAAAGGAGTAAAGATCAGTTTAAGCTTCTGGGTACTTTGGAATTGCATGCAGTGCACAATGCCTATATTCCATAACTGTTTCATAGGCCTCAAGAAGTTCAAAGTGATAAATATAAGTAGCCAGACTATTCCACAGTTGTCGGCACAATGTGGTATCAAAGTCCTATATTAAAATGAACAGCCATCAAAATAGAAGAATGAATTTTCAGTTGTAGCCCACAGGAATTTCTGCATCCAGATCCCATTAATCATCAGAGCTCTGCATGGAGTTCCTTGTACAAAATCTTTAATGTTCAGCTTAGTATGTTAAGTTATGACAGGCATGGGATCAGGGCCAAATTCTGCCCTCAGTTATATCTCAGCAATACCATTAGCTTCTGTCAAGTTGCACAGCCGCAGTCAAAGTCAGATCTGGTCATTTGTCTAGTGTGTAACTCTCATAGCACATCAGTCTCAATAGGTCCTTTTATATGCTTCAAAACCAAACACGTAGCTAGTGCTTGGATAAACTGGGAACCGAAATGAAGTTTGAGATGTGTCTTCTTACACTAGGAAGAGTTCAACATTGAGGTTTCTGCCAGAATACACAAGTCTGACACTATCAGATGAAGAATGTCATGGGATATTTAATTACCAAAATTAGCCAGAGGGATTCAGGTTTTGGGTCTCAGCAGAAAAACATGTGAAATATATACGGTGTGTTTACATTTTGTGAACAGTTTCACTTTATTTTTTCATACCTTTTGATTTTTTAGTGCTTTGGAATAAATACACACCAGCTTAAAATGTTTTTTTTCCATTCCAGATGACAGAGGGAACCATTTAAAGTGTTGTGGTGAGTTTAAAAGATGAAATCAAGTTCGTTTTTCTTCCATAGCTGGCTAGAACTAATATTTGTTAACCAGTTTAGGTAGCAGTTTAATTTCAGAAAAAGTTGCGCACAAAACATTTGGCTTTATGAAATATTCACAACTATTTTTCTTGGCTTCTGTTCACTGGTAGGCAAAGGGGGTGTTTTAAATATAAGACGTGGATTTTACAATACATCTTTACCTTTACACGGACAGTGGCAGAGACACACTCTTTACAGTGCGATGAAGACTTGAAAGCTACAATTTACAATAAGTAATCGCACACAAAAGGAAACCATTGCATCTGCTGCCCTTACCACAAAGATCCGTGCATGGTATTTTCTTGCTGAGTGCTCAAGTTAAAGCTCAACCAATGAATCATCTACTGTTGCTTCTGTAACTTGTGCAGTTTGAAATGTGTTACTTTTTGGAAGTAAATTTCTGATGGTTAAAATAGAATGCAAACCAGACACAGTGAGGCCAGATCAGTGAACTTAATAAGAGGTAAGAGAGCTAGTGTTTCTGGGAGGCATAGCATTTGTGAACTGTGTCAAAATGGAAATCAGAAATACAAAACCAGTGTTACCTGGCAGGTTTCCATATAAACTTTTGCTATTTATAAATAAAAAGATCTCAAAAGAAGCATGCCAACTTGGATAAAGGCATACCTAAATATATATGTGCATATATATGCATTCATACAGTGTTAAACTCCATAAATCTGAAACAGAATTGCATTGGCTTCGTTCAAGCACTCACTTGGCACCTAAATTTTAGGCACCTAGTGACACTGAGTTGAGTGCTTAAACTCCCTTTACAGTCAGAAGGAGAAATACAGGTGTCTTTGAAGGGCTGCAGAGAGAAAGGTTCTGACCACTTAGACTCTCTTCTGGAAATCTTCAAACTCACCTGTCCTCTTCTGTTGGCTGCGACAGCAAGTGGCACAGCTACTTTGGGAGAGCTACTTCATCAGATTTGTAAAATACAGGAACAAGTTAGATGTCTAAGTTAGGCTAACTGGATTTAACCCTGATTTCTGATCAAGATAGGGAAACTAATTATGCTGCAGACTCCCACTGAGCTGCCTGTGTATTACAAGAAAAAGAAAGCAATCCATGAAATCAGGTCCAACAAAAACACCAGTAATCAGTGGACTATTTACCAAGAGTATCACAAGGTATGACAGGGGCCAGAAACTTCAGGGATTCCAGGCAGATTAGAACTGTATCTGCACAGTAAGAGTATCCACATCTATAAACCACAGAAATTGCTTCTATGCAGCTACAAGAATTTACACTATCAACCATGAATAGTACCAACTATCACTAAGTCTGTCCAGCAATTTCCATGCCATAAAAGGGTTTTCAGTAGCTGAGAAAATTGTTAAACATTAATCACTTAAGCTGCTTCAGACTGAATTTTGAGCTGCCTTTAACAAAATATTCTTTCAGAACTTCTTAGCCAAAAGACGTAACGATTTCCAAGAGTTCAGCCAGAAGAAAATACATATTTTTGTCCATATTTTTAAAAATCTGGCAGATTTTCTTCTTTCAGTAGTTGACCTCCTCTCCTTGTGAAAAGACATAATACTGGTCAGGGATCCTTTGTGGCAAGAATATGCTTTCAGCTCCCCCTAAGAAAATCTACCCTTGCATCAGCATTGATTGTCCTCTGGGGATATTGTTCTCCCTGTATGACTACAGAGAGCTTTCTGAACCAGCTACGACTAAGCTGATACTAACATTTAGCTAGTTCAAGTTAGAAAATATGGACTACTTATTTAATATGCCACCTATTTTCTGTTTAAATTAGGCTAGATAAACTAATTACATGTCTGATGGAAAAAGGCAATTTGTAATAAAGAATAGTGCACACCAGTTTGGCAACAGTGGTTAGGGTCATAACTTCGAAACTCTCAGTTACCTGCAAGATGCACCCACCTGCCCCCAGAGACTTTCTGGGGCATCTGGGCTTTACCAAATCAGTAAAGGTGTCTGTGCTCAGACAGCAGGGGTACTCCTTTAATACAATGTTAACGTGAATTTTCTGGTTTAGCACAAGAAGCGGTATAGGCTAAACTGAAAAGATCACTTTTACACCCAAAGGAGTCTCCACACACTCAAAGATATTCAGGGTGTGGTTACAGCAGCTCAACTTTGTCTCTATAACCAGTAAAACTTTCCCATGTCAACAGGGCTTTATCTTCAGGAAATCTAACTGCATAAGGGAATGCGAGTTCAAGGGGGTCTAAATTACTGTATGACCAGCTTAGATTACAACAAACCATGAATTTTGCTGAAGTGCACTGAGTACAGGAAGCATTATAGTCCTGCTTAGCTATGGTGCTGTTTTTGTCAGTGCTCGAGCCTAGCCTACCGAGGGATAGCACAGACAGCTCAAGTATGCAGCACTTTGGCAGAAGGAAGCCGGACAAAAATTGCCTTCAGTGGTGAAGGATAGCAGGGCTCCCGCAATGCCTCCCTGGAGTGCCACAAACTGAATCACCAGCTTGGCTCTCAGTTCGCCAGCTTTTACTACCGCAGCTTTGCTCTTCCCTCCCCGAGCGGGGCAGGCAGGTGTGTCGCGTGTGTCCAGCTGACAGTCTTCGCCCTCACAACTCGATTTCCTCTTTTACACAGGCTCTGTTTAAGCACCTAATCCTGTGTTTTGGACATCATGCTCTGTTGCTATGGAAGTTATTGGGATGTCAGAGGTTTAACATAATGACTTCACTGTAGGGCTGGAGCTGGGGGGGTAAGGGAGGAGATTAACCATGAGAGAAACCAGCACCGTGGCTGTGACTACTTGATTGCTAGCATATATGGAGAGGCTCTCTGAGCCCAAAATACAGCCCTAAAGAGAGGTCAGAAATTGGTTTGGGGTGTGTTTTGTGTTTCAGCTCCTCTTCAGATGAGTTTTTCTGAAAGACACAGAGCTTGCACTCGAACTTTTTCAGATTTCTCAGAGCATTGCAGCTCCTTACCTCCTCCCATCCAGCCCCTCACACTCTTCCCAAATGAACTGCATCTACATGTATGGTAAAGCAACTTAAATTCCAGAGCACTTTTCTACAGCCAAGACATCAGTTTTCCTTCTTCCTTGCTGGAATCTGGTGTTTAAGTCCCTATTGATTGTCCTGGTTTGTAGAAGTGACATCTGTAAGTCCCTATCTTGTTTGGTAATTTTCACTCTAAATCTCAGCTCAAATCATTTCATGATAAATCGCTTTCCCTCATCATTCTCTCTCCATTTTCTTTCCCTCATCATTCTCACTCCATCTGCTCTCCCTAGGGAGACCTTTATTCTCCGTCTTCCAAGCTCATCTCTTCGAACGGCAAGGAAGCTGTCAGCTGCTGTGAAGATTTGTAGGGCACTAAATCTTATACATTAAACCTTTAAATACATTTATCCAGGTAAAACATTTTGAAGCAAATATATAAACTTTGAAGGTTTGCTAGCATATGGCATAATGATTAGCAACCAGATACCAATGATTTTCATCCTCTGTATTATCATTATTTTAACAGTACAAAATCTCTTTTTCATTTATCAGTTTGCTTGAAAAAATGTCCTACTCAGTTTATTCTTCATTAGGTTCATCCTTCTCATTACTGAAGTAATGGCTGAATCCAAAGTCATCAATTTAATTACGTTAAACACCCAGCAGCATGGATTCTGACCCCGACCTCTCTTCAAAAACCTTTCTGATGAAGTTTCCTTTCTAAGTACATATAACATCAGAATTACCAAAGCTGTTTTTTCAATGGTTTAGGCCTCATTAGTCATCAAAGAAGTACAAAGTGTGAAAAATAACTAGAATGCATTTTCCTTAACATCCTGAGTTTCATTTCCAGGGATGAATGACAACATGGTTTGACTCTTTGTTCATCCAGCTTCATTTGTCCATTGCCTGAATACGACACGAGTCATTTGCCAAATCTGCGTGCCATGATTCCTGACTACTGAAAGCTTTAAATATCTGCCAGTATATCAAAACATAAATTGCATTTTTTTTACAAACAGACTACTCTTTTATTTTTTGTGAGTTAGTTAGGAAAGAAAAGGCTGAGATTTTCTGGTATATGGAACGTAAGTATCAAGCCCATATTACTGGCTGCTTTGTGAGTGTTACATGCATCACACAGTTGGGTACTGGCAGGGTTAACAGGAAAATACAGAGAAGAGTTTGCAGGAATCTGTGATAGAAAGGGACTATGATGTCATCTGGTCCATCTTTTGCCAATACAAGCCTGTTCCCTACAGTATATCACAGTACGAGCACTTTAAACAGCCTTTCTTAGAATGAAGAGGAAGCATCTAAAGTTAACAGCCGCAGGTGTGACCCCAGAAGGAGGAATAGGTGGCTTACGGTGATCCAGGGTAGTCCTGTGCAGCCGCTGCACTGAAGGACGGCAGAGAGCCTTGCTGAGACCAGCTAATTACAACTGGATTACTGAGTCCTGAAATGTATAGGCTTTCTCAGTCTATTTGTTCTCAGTCTCCTCTCCCTGAGGGAGGAGCACTGGGATGTTAGCTTATTCCAGTTTCTGAAATATGCTCTTATTTCCAGCCAGGCCTTTCTTGAAACTGTCAGATTGTGCTGTTAATTGGAAACTGTTCTTCCTGGAGGGACAAATTCAGCATCCGTGCCCTATGGCATAGGAATGAACCTGCTAACTTTCAGTCCCCTAGCACTTCAGTCAGACTTCTTCTCTCCAGATGGCTTCTCTACAAGCACCAGTGCAAGCAAGGTCTGCAGAGTCAGGCCTTGAGGTAGTAAGACTTACCAAATTTAACTGCACAACACATCTCATGTGCAGTGAAATAAATGTGGCAAACCACCAATGATTCACTGTTTACTTATTGCAGAAAACAAACAGGTTTTCTTCTGAGTCACGCGCATGCTAAGAATTCTTTCCTTTTCAAGCAAAATAAAAACCAGTGTTATTTCAAGGATGGGTGAAAAAAGTCGAGATAAAATAAGAGCTCCTTGAATCTTTGTTATAATCAGGAACCTGAACATAAACTTATTTGATGTTCTGAGACGTTTTGGAATTTCATTTTCCCCCTGATGCTGCTGCAACTGGGGGCCACAGAGGTGATGGAGTATGGATATGCTGGGATCCATTTGAAGGTCATGAGACCCCTTTTCTCTTCCCACTCCTACTTTTGGAGAATCTGAGTGTGCTGTTAGTAATAATCCAAATATGTCACATTCAAAACTGACCTGAGATCTGAGTTCTAGTGAAATGTGCCCACTTGGCCATCACATGGCAGCAAAAGAGATGACTGTTCACTTTTTTAAAATAATAAAAGTATCATTGAGCTCAGTTATGGGAAGAGACAAGAGCACAGGCAGGAAAAAAACATAAATAACTAAATAATATGACAAGTAAAATGACTGGAAAAAACATTTAGTTTTATCCAGGATTGGAGCAACTTTGGAACATAAAACTTTCTTTTTTGCAGTAAAGAACCACCATTTTAGACCTATATGCTTTTGGGATTCAGACTGTGAATTGTATATGGATTCTTTTGCCCTTACTTTAAGAAACTTACATCTGTACTGCTGCCACAGACTTCAGTCTTAAGCAGAGAGAGATGTGTGATGCACATCATCCCAGGAAATTCCATGTGGGTTTTGCTGAGGGATGTTGGAGAAGAATAACAGCTAAAGTTGTCAGCAAGTTCATAAGACAAATCCTTAAAAAATGATGGACTCTCAAACTCCATTTGAAATTCAGGATCTGTCTCAGTGACATATTCAGTATAAATACTGCTGTGAACATCCAAGTCTGCATAGGCTCTAACTTTGTAAAAAATATGAATGTTTCTTACAGATATAAGTGAACTAATAAATTGCATCCTCTTGGGCAGGTACATTCAGCACTGGGCAAGCTGTTTCCCTCCATAGGTACCACAGAAAACTTCTTAGGATCTGTGTTGCTGCATTTGGCTGTTATCATCTTTCCATGTATTATGTTTTCTACATCATCAGTTAACTGATACATTTCATCATGACAGCTAGTATATCTCATTAACACAGTGCACTGTTAATACACTGACTGGGGAGTAGATTTTGGAAAATATTGTGGAGGAAGAAGCAGAAAAGCTCAGGAAGAGAGACCTGAGTGAAGAAAGGGATGTGAGTTGTTGTCAGTGGCAATGAAGTGAAGTTTGAGACAATACGTTGCACTTGAGGTGACTGCCAAGCCCCAGACTAAGACAGTAGAGGGAAATGAGATGACAGATTGAATCACGGGACATGGAGCCTCAACACAGAGACTGCTTTGAAAGCTCTAACGATAAGAGCGTTTTGCTACACCTCTGGGGTCAAATGAGAGGAGAAAGAAATAGAGCAAAAGGATGGTAAGAACTTGACAACGTCTTCTGTGGAGTTTCAAAATAAACAGAGAGACAAGAGAACAAAAACTATGAAGGTGTAAGGGAACCAAGAGGAGAGTCATGGAAGACAATGAGAAGCATGTATCAAGGGAGGCTATCAACAACAGCAAAAAATTGAAGAACATTAAAAAACAGTTCTGATGTTCAAGAGCTCCCCAAGGAAAGAGGTTTGAAGAATGGAGTGTTTAAGGAGCAGAAGAGGGCAGACCTGTAGTCTGTAGTCAGACCTCCTGAGTCAGGGTAGTCAGAAATGTGTTTAGAAAGGAGCCTGTGGAGCAGAAGTTAATAGAGAAGTTATATGAAGACTTAAGTGCAGAGGAAAATGGAAAAAGTAGGAATGAACAATGGGCTGTGGGTAGACTGTAGAGAACATATGAGAAGCAGGTAGTGTTTGAACAAGATACCTTCGGGAGGTTATGTAATGGTGAGAGAGATGGAGGAACTGGTAGTCAGAAAACCAGAGTCCTAGTGAAGGGAACAGAGGCAGAATTAGGCAACAGGGTTGGAATTCACCTGAGCAAATGTACGTACTTCTAGGACAAAACTGGCCTCATTCTAATGAAAACAGCTAAAGGTAGGTGTGATGAATCACATGCTACAAGTGCCAGTTTCCTTCCAATAACTAAAAAAGAAGACCAAATGCAAGGAGCCATACTGTCAGTATCAAAACTTATCAACTTGTGAGGTAGGGCAGAAGGAAAGCATATTTGAAGGGAAAGGGGAGTTAGAATATGAGATGAAGGAAGGTGCTAAACACTGAGTAGAGAAGGAAAAGAAGGGGGATGTAGAAGAGACCTCATGGGAGACTTCAACCACCCCGATATCTGTTGGAGAGACAACACAGCAGGACATAAGCAAGCCAGGAGGTTCCTGGAATGTGTTGATGAAAACTTCCTCCTCCAAGTGATAGAGGAGACAACAAAGAGGAGTGCTACACTGGACCTTGTTCTCACCAACAAGGAAGGGCAGGTGGGGAATGTGAAGCTCAAGAGCAGCTTTGGCTGCAGTGGCCATGAGATGGTGGAGTTCAAGATCCTTAGGGCAGCGAGGAGCGTGCACAGCAAACTCACTACCCTGGATTTCAGGAGAGCAGACTTTGGCTTCTTCAGGGATCTGCTTGATAGAGCACCATGTGGTAAAGCTCTGGAAGGAAGAGGGGCCCGAGAAAGCTGATTAATATTCAAGGGTCACTTCCTCCAGGCTCAGGAGCAATGCATCCCAACAAAGAGGATGTCAGGCAAAAATGCCAAGAGGCCTGCATGGATGAAAGAGGAAATCCTGGACAACCTGAACACACAAAGGAAGCATACATAGTATAGGCACAAGGACAGGTAGCCTGGGAGGAATACAGAGAAACTCTCAGAGCACTGAAGGATCAGGCTAGGAAACCTAAAGCCCTGATAGAATTAAATCTGCTCAGGGACATCAAGGGCAGCAAGAAGAACTTCTATAGATACACCAGTGATAAAAGGCAGACTAGGGAAAATGTGGGTCCTCTCTGGAAGGAAATGGGAAACCTGGTTACCGAGGATATGGAGAAGGCTGAGGTACTCATTGATTTTTTCACCTCAGTCTTCACCAGCAAGTGCTCAAGCCACACTGCCCAAGCCACTGAAGGCAAAGACAGGGACTGGGAGAATGAAGAAACACCCACTGTAGGAGAAGATCAGGTTCAAGACCATCTAAAGAACCTGAAGGTGCACAAGTCCATGGGACCTGATGAGATGCATCCGCGGGTCCTGAGGGAACTGGCAGATGAAGTTGCTAAGCCACTATCCATCATATTCGAGAAGTCGTGGCACTCTGGTGAAGTTCCCACTGACTGGAAAAAGGGAAACATAACCCCCATTTTTAAAAAAGGGAAAAAAGGAATACCCATGGAACTACAGGCTGGTCAGTCTCACCCCTGTGCCTGGCAAGATCATGGAGCAGATCCTCCTGGAAACTGCTAAGGCACACAGTGAGTCCAGAGGAGGGCCACAAAGATGATCAGAGGGCTGGAGTACAGGCTGAGGACAGGCTGAGGGAGTTGAGATTGTTCAGCCAGAGAAGAGAAGGTTTCAGGGAGACGTTACAGCAGCCTTCCAGTACTTAAAGGGGGCCTACAGGAAAGATGGGGAGAGACTCTTTATCATGGAGTGTAGCAACAGGATGTGGGGTAAGATCTTTAAACTGAAAGAGGGCAGATTTAGATTAGATATTAGGAAGAAATTTTTCACTGTGAGGGTGGTGAGACACTGGAACAGGTTGCCCAGGGAAGTTGTGGATGCCCCATCCCTGGAGGGGTTCAAGGCCAGGCTGGATGAGGCTTTGAGCAACCTGGTCCAGTGGGAGGGGTCCCTGCCGATGGCAGGGGGGTTGGAACTAGATGATCTTTAAGGTCCCTTCCAACCCAAACCATTCTATGATTCTATGACATCAAGATGTCTGTAAAAGTGCTATCAGACAAAAAAAAAAAAAAAAAAAAAAAAGTCTTTAACCAATAACCAGGGCATCCGCTAAAGAAATCTTTAATATCCAGCTACATCCCCAGAAACCTAGGAAACTTAGGCAGTAGCAGAAGTAGGTAGACCCAATTTGTTCTATTTATGCCAGAATCATGAGTAGGCAGGTGGGTAGTGAAGAGACACACAACCTGACCAGACATAAACTATTTTTGCTCCAGGTGCAGCACACTCCCACTTGTGTAGTACTGTGCCCAAGCAGTGCAGGTCTAGCAGAGAGATTAAATAGCTCAAATGCAGCCCCAAGTGACCATGATTAAACTACTTCCAGACTCCAGTTTATAAATCCCCATTCAGCTCATGGGCTGGAACATGTGGATTCACTACTCGGGTCTTTGCTAGTCCTGCAGTCTCTGCATCTGGTCAACATGACCTAAACTGCACCATCTGGATACTTGAGAAAGAGCAATGCTTCCCCAATTATAAGCTGTATTTTCAAACAAACAAGTCTTTCTTAGTGGTGCAGGCCAAAGAAGAGAAGCATAGCACTAGCTTGGAAAAGGCGAAAAATTAACAGTTGAAAAAAATCTCATCTTTCAGGACGCTCTGGCAATGGCTCCAAGCCTTTCCTTTCCCTGTAGCTAGGACTGGCTACTGAGGAAGTCATGATTATACCTTCCTTGTTGTACCACTTCCAGCTCAGTGGCCAAGCTTGGAGGCATTCAGGGACATGCAATTTCCATGACTTTTACTATGGAGCCTAGCTGAAATCACCAGACAGGAGACACAAGCAAGGACCAAGAAAACAGAGCCACTCCATTTCCTGCCATCACTGGGCTGCTGAGGGTTTAGCAGCTTTTCAGACAGGGGTGTAACTCAACACAACTGGTCAGGAATAAGAACAGATGGGAACAGTTGCACCCAAGACTAGATGTCCCCCTATACTGATTGCATGGAGAGGTTCATGCCTCGGCTCCTGAACAGGACTCCTCTGGGCTCAGCCTTATGTCATCTCCCCTCCCCTCTGACACTTTGGCAGCACCTGGGCAATGCAGTTAGAGCCTGTGGCACAGTGACACACTCACTCGCTCCTCTCCGCTATAGAGAGCTTCCTCCCATGCCTTCTTCCCTCCCCTCCTCCTTCTTTTCGTTTTGAAAAGTTACATTCAGATGTGCTCTTAATAGGGTCATACTAGGCACAAAAAATGTTTGAGATTGTTATGTAAAAGAAATGCAAATCAGGCTTTTGCTATCCAGCAAACTTCTCACTTTTACAGAAGATGCTGGAAACTTGTTCCTTCCCTTGTGGACATCTCTGTTTATTTGGACCTTCTCATGGGGGAACTGCTTTCCACCGTCCCAGCAGATGTTAAAAATGCCATGCCCACTCCTTTATGGTTTCAAGGAGCTTAGGGCTTCAAGCACAGGGCTTAGGGACAAAGAGAAACAAGGAACATCATGATGCTGAAGGAAGGGCAGACAGCAAGCCGTGAAGGAAGCATTCAACATGAATCTCATTATTATTCAGTTACTTTAGCAATTAGTGCAGGCAGCATAAAAAGTCCATTTCATCCCCTTGCTGTACAAGATGCACAGTGCTTATATCACATCCAATAGCTCACCTATTAGAGACTCCAGCAAGCCCAGCAACTGCATTTAAATGCCACAGGTGGCAGACTGGATATTAATGAAAGCCACAGATAAAGGGCCTTTGCTGGAGCTCCAGATACATAACATCCACAGGACTGAGCAATTGTGTTACAAAATGATTTGCAATCCTAAGTGGAGAGCACCAACTTCTAGAGGCAGGTACGCTGTGTGTAAAGTGTCTGGATGTCACTGGAGCAGCTGGGATGGCAAGTGGGGAGGGCAGCAAGGGGGGCAGCGGGCCCCATCCCACTGACGTCAGTGGAGGTTCGAGACACTTAACACCTCCCAGGACCAGGCTGCAGGAACGACTTCCAGAAGGAAATTGTCTTGAAAACAGATCATGTGCTGTTAAATGTAGCAGAGATGCAAAAGGGGCAGAACGGTGCGTGTTGCAAATGTATCTTCTTTAGCGCAGCATCTCGGAGCTGTGAGCTTATTCACTCTTGGCTCCCTCCTTCCACTGTCTTATCTGTTATGATGTTGGCACGGAGCTGAGTCCGGTGGGACTGCAGAGCTGGAACAGAACAGTAAATGTTCTCCAGGTTTTCTTTTCTTACAGAATTCCCTAACTCCCAACCTACTTAAGGGGGAGCCATGAGCTAAAGTAAAATTATAGTTTTGTCTTCTTCTCAAGCCAGATTTCTCCAGAGGGAATTCTGCTTGCATTGTACTTTTTCCTCCAGCACTACTACCACCACCACAGCACCTTGCAAGGAAAACAGATTCTTTCTGTTCCCTGATGAAGGTTTCAATTAACAAAGGTAGATTAAATGAACAGCCTTTAGTCAATTCAATTTTGTTGTTTTTTATACCAGTTGTTCTATGGACTGGAATTTTATATTCAATCTTTTACAGCCAGTCTGAACATTTATATAATGTTATAAAGTCTGCAGCTGTTATATGTGATTTGGCAAAGAAATGACAGAATATCTTTGTAAAAAAAAAAAAAAATTAAAAAAAAAAGAGAAGGAAAAGAAAAAAGAAAAGGAAAAGAAAAAAGCTTCTAGGTCCTCTCATTTATTTTTAGAAATGCAAAGTTTCTAGTTAAAATGAAGTTTAATCAAATAAAAATAGAACTAAATGAAGCAGCCTCAATTTAAAACTTTTGTGGCTCTCTGAATTATTTCAGAGAAGAACTGTAATTAAGCAAGTGTTACTTTCTGTACCAGATATAGCAAAAACATTCAGTAACTCTATGTCTTTCACAGGGTTCTGTTCTCTCTGCTGTTTTAATATGCTGCTCCATTCTAGATACAACAGTCAAAGCAATCCTTTCTTCTTAAATCAGGAAAGAGGATTTAAATACACAGGCATTCATGTATCATCCACCCAAAGGTTGTCATATCCTATGTATGAACAATTATTCTATATCCCTATATCCTACTCAATGCATACATACAGGATATTGCATAAGAACTCATACAGACTGAACCTCCAAATCTTGATAGTTTTCCATTACATGTCATCATTGTATTCACCACAGGTCAGTACATTTGCCTTGTTTGTTAATTCACTTTATATACATGGAAAATCCCAAAGGATGTTGCCTTCTCTTTTACTATGGTGATAATAGCCATAATTTTAAAAAAACCCCACAAAACAAAACAGATTCCATTTTCTTCTGAGATATTTTTCATTTACAGTCTGTCTTATACTTTTTTTTAGGAGAGGTCAAAGATGCTAAGTGTGACACAGGGTTGCTGCCCTCTGGCATAAATGTAGAAATCCCTTTTGAGAGGTAGGACAAGATCTAGCTCAAGATGGGAGATGAGAGGATGTGACTACAGGCTATGTCCCTAGTCCTCTGATCCTACAAAAAATATTTTAATCAGGCAAGAAATAAAGCAGCCCTAACATCTGCTCTGCATCAGGAGAAATGGTTGACTATGTAATGGTCTACCCAACTTGCTGTAAAAAGAGCACAGGACAACTCGAGCCTCTTTCAGCCCTGTGGACACATTCTGGGAAGACAGGAGAGCTGGAAATCAGTGACTTCAGCCATGGCAGCTAGCAAAGAGGGGGGCACTACTTCAAGAAGCTCCCCAATCTCCATTCACTTTGCATCCCTGGAAAAAGTCACAAAGATGGAACAAAGAACAGGACAAGAGAGTCATAAATATCAGCAAATAAATTGTTTAGCACAGCAGAAAATAAAGTCTGAGCTCCAATGTCAGAAATGCTGGCAAAGTTTCTCAGGGATATTCAGTTCTGTCTGACCAATATTCACAGGAGTAGCCTAGAGGAGAGAGGGAGTATTCCAGCAGAGGCAGGGGGTATTTCATAATTCTTTATTTAATTATGGCATTGTAGCTGGAGTCTGGCCTCATGGGAAGCACAGTGGAAGATTAAATGGCAGTGAAGATCTTGCTGTTTCCCTTATCTGCTCATGTCCAGATTTCTTTCACATATGAGTTGTTTGTAACATGATGAACTTTTTTTAAAAGTAAAGTTAAGTGCAAGGGGAAACAAGAAAGGGGTCAGCTGGACTCAGCTTGACCTTTTTTTTTCTTTTTTTCATAAACGAACACTTGTGTATTTGG
Organism: Pterocles gutturalis; assembly: GCF_000699245.1. Lineage (NCBI taxonomy): Eukaryota > Metazoa > Chordata > Aves > Pterocliformes > Pteroclidae > Pterocles > Pterocles gutturalis. The sequence goes on along the minus strand of NW_010107733.1, from coordinate 69,465 downwards.
GAGCAATGAACTAAACATGGACTTTGCTCAAAGAAAGACAGATTCAAGGTTAAGGGGGAGACTTTTGTTGTATTATGCAATGCTGTGGGATAGACTGTTGTTGGTCCTTGCTGTGCAGATGTAGCCACGGCTGATTATCCCTACTCCCAAACCTCTTTACTCACCCGCACTATTTGGTTTCCAAGAAAATGATTCTCTAGTGACTGATTTATTTCTGCAGAAACGCGTAAGTAAAATTAACTTATTTTACAACTGTTCAACATTGCGGATCCTCTACCCTTAGCAACAGGCAAAAAAGGTTTTACAAAGCATAAAGTATTCCACAGTAGGGTTTGTAGGGTTTTTTTTAATATTGTGTATAATGTGAAGATTTTATATCTTGTAATAATAATTCAGTGGGCATCAGGATGGAATCCAGAATGAAAGTTATGTAAGGAAAATTATCAGTGGGACGTCCCCTAGTATTACTGAAACAAAACCAGAAAAATAAGTTTTATAATGGAGTATCCTTGAGTTTCTGTAGTGCTTACAAAATTCTCCATTCAATTTTAAATTTGTGCTAATTTGTGCTGTAGGCACCAACCAACTAGCTCTAGAGTAATGTAAAGAAACTATGCTATGTGAGGTGGGGAAAGACGAGTATCAGGAAGAAGATAGGTGACAGAGGTTATATTTTATAAAAAGGGAGATATATGTTCTCTTCCTGGATAAAGTGGTGTGGAGAACTAGTCCTTGCAGTTTTGCAGAGACTGCAAATTGACTGTCTACAATGACTCATGGTGTCTCAAACATTCCAGTTGTAGACGAAAGATGACGAGGAATGAGCCAAAGGCTTTACTAACAATGGACTCAATCAACGAGGCACTGATAAGGTGAAGTCTTGCCCCGAGGCCTCATGATGTCCAGTTGTAGATAAGAAGATAGCGAAGAATACATCGAAGGCTTTACTCCATGGACTGACAAAACCCCTGCTGAGTAAGGCCATCAAGGATGGACATTGAACCCCTGCTGAGTCTAACAATGGACTCAGTCTTGCTTTTACAACAAGGTAGAAAAATCGTGCCGAGTAAGGCCTCCCCTCTGCCTATAAAAGGTGAAGGTGCTGTGTGCTCATCACCTGAAGACTCCTGAGATGCTGACCAACTGAACGAGCAACGACTCCCCCCCCCTCCAAGATCTCCACACTCATCCAGGGATCCAAGGAGTCATGATAAATTTTCTTTCTTTTCCTCTCCTTTCCTCTCTCTCCTCTTACCTCTCTCTCCTCCTGTTCTCTTTCTCTCTCCTTATCAATTGCCTTCCTTCTTCTCTTTTCCCTCACCCCTTCTCTTCTTCTTCTTCTCCCCTCCTTCTTTCTCGCATCTCTCTCTCTCTCTCTCTCGCCTCCCCCCTGCCCCATCTCCGCTTTCCCTCTGGCACATATGGTAATACCTTATAAATTTTAACGTCAGCTCCCTTTTGGAGCCTGTTTAATAGGTTTTCATATAGATTGCTTGTTTTAGTGTACTTACTACTAACCCTAGTGATGTTGATAATTGTGTTATCCTTCCCCATTGCTATAAGATTTCGTGTTGTTAGTGAATGGTAAAATATTTAATGGATTGTCTTTACCAAGTGATTTTCCTTTTCCCTTGACTCTGTTGTATACCCCACATTTCCCCTTTTCCCTAAACAATTTTATGTATTAAAATTACAAGCCAGTAAGCAATTCTTTGGTGTCGTCTCACCTTAATTTGCCCCAAGGGAATATATATATATAGAACCTCCACAAACCCCACTCGTCCCACCCAGGGTGGTTCTGTGTGCTGGGTCGCAACAAGTGGCAGCTCTGTGTTTCTTATATAGTGAACTGAGTAGTTCCCAAAGAAACTGAAGGTTGGTCCCAGAAGTGTTTGTGTTTGCAAGATGCTCCTTGAGAAAAGTAAAATTAAGTGACCCCTTGAAGCCTTCTAGCAAAAAATGATGTTGCAAAGATGCATCACAAGAAACAGTATGCTAAATTGCAGGATCTGAACACTGGTACAGAAGCTTTAGGAAAAAAAAAATAAAATATTTAAAAATGAGGGAAATTCCTTTGCACACAAAGAACAAGCAAATATATTTGCTCTGAAATCCAGGAGAAGGCAGGAAACAAATTGAATGTCTCCTGTATTTCTTGGTGAAAAGAAGGGCAACAGAAAAGGGGGATTTCAACACTGCAACATACTATAAATACGTAGTAAGAAGGAAGAGGTGAATGATACCTTTTGACAGTAAACTTCTGAAATATTCAGAGTAGGATCTGCTAGAGATCTGAGACTTTATTTGACTAACTGTTAGTTGGGATAGAGATGTATATTTGCAGCATACCTGGATGACAATTTGTTACTTCAGAAAGCAAAAGGTGGCAGAAAAGGAGAGGTTATTTTATGTTATGACTGAGAAGATCAGACCAGAAATCACGGGGGGGCGGGGTTTAACAGGGACAATAGCACAATAGGGACCATGGGTTACACAAAAACTCAAGGAACTGGAAGATCTTTTGGGGAAAAGGAACAGGAAAGCAAAGATGAAAGAGGGGGATCTTCTAAATGAGACAACCTGAAAGAGGGAGGGAGAGTTCAAAAGTACAGTGAAAGGCTGATATGGCTCCATTAGGAACTCCTTAAAGATGTGAAAGTTGGAAAAGAATCATAAAAAATGAAATCCAGGAAAGGCAACTAAGGATGGGAACAAAAAGCACATGGATAAAACTAAAAAAGCTATGACAAGAACATACAGGAAATAAGAACGAAATCCAGCTACACATTTGAAATCAGATGAAAAAAGAAATTCACTCCTTACCAAGAGGAAAATTCCACAGAGAAGGCAGCAGAAGACTGTTAGTCGTTCCACTGCTTGCAAAAAATTTTAATTACATCCACATTAATCACATAATTAATCAGATGCTTACATCTTTTCAAAAAAATTGAGAGATCAGAAAGGGAAAAATATTTTTAAAGAATTAAAGAAGATGCATACTATCAAGTTCACTGCTAAGAACTTAGCTAGAGCAACCTCAACCAGTTGTGACTATTTTTGGGCATTCATGGATGACTGTATGAATCTCAGAAAAGTCGATCTCACCATACTTTAAAAGCAGGAGTTAGAAGACCAAGGAGCCTAATCTTCATTCATTATTTGAAATAATTTAAATATATAGAGAAAATAATTAAGATGGTAAGAGGAGAGTTCTGTAGGTGTATCAAAAAGAAATCATATCAAGCCGACCAAATTTCCTTTTCAGGTGCAATCTCCAGCCTCCTGGGAATAGACATTGCAGAAATAGTCCCTGCAAGATGTCCTGACACCGACACTACTTCTTATAAACAAATTACGGGAGTTTAAATAAAACACCCATAAGATCTTACACAGCTAATTGGAAATTCTACTCTAAGCATACCTATCAAAAAAGGGGACCACTTAAAGACAGGTACTATAAATAGGATCTTTATATCCTACATGTATGACACTGTCACGGTTTAACCCCAGCTGGCAATATGGACCACACAGCCGCTTGCTCACTCCTCCTCGTGGGAGGTGGGAGACAACCAGAAGTTTTTCTCAACAAAAGTGAGAAAACTTGTGGGTTGAGATAAAGACAGTTTAATAGGTAAAGCAATAGCTGTGCACACAAGCAAGCAAAACAAGGAATTCATTCATTAATTCCCATGTGCAGGCAGGTGTTCAGCCATCTCCAGGAAAACAGGGCTCCATCAAGCATAATGGTTACTTGCAAGTACAAATGCCATAAATCCGAATGTGTGTGTCCCGCCCCCCCCCATTCCTTCTTTTTCTTCCCCCAGCTTTACATGCTGAGCATGACATCATATGTTACAGAATATTCCTTTGGTCCATTGGGGTCAGCTCTCCCAGCTGTGTCACCTCCCATTATTGTGCACCCCTGGCCTACTCCTTGGTGGTTTGGGGTGAGAAGCAGAAAAGGCCTTGGCTCTGCTTAAGCACTGCTCGGCAGTAACTGAAACATCCCTGTATTGTCAACAGTTTCCAGCACAAATCCAAAACTTAGGCCCATACTAGCTACTGTGAAGAAAAACTAACTCTATTCCAGCAAAAACTAGCACAGACACCAAGGTGCAAAGGTTGCACACAAGCACTTGGGCTACAAGCTCAGAATGTAATGTAACCTTGGGAGAGTGAAGAAATTGTCCAAATGGGATTAAATTCTTGAAAGACTAGTTGCAATAGTTCGTGTGAAATCCAGGCATCTTGGACAGTTGGGGTGAATTGCCCTCTAGAGATGGCTGTGTCTTTGCTCTGCAGCTAGATGAAGCCCAGGGAACTGCATAGACAAAATGCTTAGCTATTGAGCAGCTTTTGTAAGGTGAGATAAATTCCAGCTCAGAAGAACTAAAATGCACAGATACGAAGTGGAGAATATTTGTGGCTGGGCAACAGTTCAGAAGGAAAGTTCTCAGAATTACTGCAGATCTCAAGCTCGTGATGAGTCAAATGTGGTGTTTTGCAGAAGAAACAATTATCACTCTGGGCTATATTAAGAGGATTGTTCCATTAAAAAAAATGGAGTAGTTATTCAGCCCTTCTCAGAATTGAGAAGATTGTATCTTAGATCCCATGCCCAGTTTTGGAGGGGATAGCAAGAAGAATCCAAAAGGGAGAGCTTCAGAAAACATCACCCATTGATATTCCCTTCAACCTTACAGCTGTATACTACTTTAGCGCAAAAACCTTCTGTCAGCTGCATGATTCACTTAATAAAATATTAGTGGATATTAAAGTGTTTTAGTAAAATAATTTATGTAACAGAGAAAACTGGTGTTTGAACTGTGGAAACCAGTTGTAAAGAGGCAACCTTGGCTTCCTACACAGGAAAACTTCCTCCAAAAGCTATATTTACCCTGCTTGAAAACTATCTGGCTGGCTCCAGAGCTGATCTCTCCAGCTCAGGGAGAAGTCTGTGTGTGCAGATGTTGCAGATAGGGATGGGATCAAACTCCTGCTTTGTGTCCTCATGAAACAGAAGAATGAGGCTCACGGGTTGCAACTCTCCAGATCTGTCAGACTGGCATCTCTCACCATCATTACACTTGCATTACAATTGCTGTCAGAAATTATTTATGCCAGAGCGTGAATTCTGGGGACAAAGACAGAATTCCAGAGATGCTCGCTGGTGTATCAAAATCTGCTCATGGCAATAGTGGAGTGTCTTACAGCTGGTCCCGTGGTGGGGTCAGCCTAAGGCCAGGGATAAGCTCCGTCCAAAATTCTCCATTCATCCTGCTAGGAAAAAAAGAGGGAACAAGTCATCTAAACAAGGTAAGGCTTTTACTATCCCAAATAGAGTTCAGCATGTGGACTGTTGCCTGCACTGGAAAAGTTAAAGAGAAAAGCAGCAACTGAGAGGAGGAGGATGCCTGATGCTGATGACATTACATATGTCATCTTGAAGAGCTGATGAGGGAATATTAATCGCCTTGACACATAAAAATGTTGAAAGCTTTCAGATCTGAAATACTGGAATTGGGTGGGAATCTGACCAGAAGTTGCCGTACTTTACGTTTGTTTGGATTTCTTCCAAGGAACATTTCAGAATTTTGCAATCAAAGCAAAGAGCCATCGAAACATCTCTCTCAACAGAGCGATGGCAGTCTTTCCCTCTGTGAGGCACAACCATCACACAAAGCACTGCAATTTTGAATTATTCATTAATTATCTCATAAAAGCTGCAGAGAGTACACACTGTGCCAGCTCATCAGCTGGTGTAAATCAATACAAATCCAGTGTCTCCCATGTGAAGCCCACTAAAAGCATTAAAAGTTATTTCACTGACATTTCTGCAGTACAGATTTGTTTATTTTATCGAGCCAAAATACAGGCTAAATGAAATGTTTGTACAGGATGTAAAGCCAGAGATGAAGTATGCTATGGCTTTTAGCTCCCCTTTTTCTCAACACTGCTTAGCACATGATGGAAAATGGCAGGAATGGCATTGTGGGGCTAATCTTGCTTCCCTGATGCAGGGTGCTGGAGATCTCCAGATGTGCTCTGACCATCGTGGGCTCTGACAGGTCTCCGGCTCCCTGCGAGCAGTGCAAAGCCATAGTACTTTGGGAGCATCAGCCTCTCCCTTCTGCTCTGCTCTCCTGGGCATAAAAGGTGCTTTGTCTTTCAGATGAGCTCCTTACATCTCAAAACACAAGCCTTCAAAATATACAAGTTCCCCCCCCAATTAAAAACACAAATAAATAAATGTCTTCACAAAAATTTCCATGCATTTTTTCCTGCTAAAATCTTAGTAGTTGACCATTTCTCCAAGACCCAAACATAAAAAACTAGAGTTTAGGTAAAGGAGACAAAATAACTAAGCTCTGATTCACCAAGGCATTGGCACATGGCAGACTTAAAACGCATGAAGTGACTGCGCATTTTACATTTTAAAATACAAACTGCATTTTAAACACAGGCATTTAACAGAGATTTAGTAAGAAACTGTTGCAATGACAGAATTCATAGACTGCTAGATGCGTATTGAAGTTTAATCCTCATGTAAATCTAAACCAGCTCTCATCTCAAACTGAATTACTCTCAGTTTACACCATGGTTCATGATTTTAATACAATTAATATGCAAAGTTAGCAGCCCCTTAGTGGATATAAATCAGTTTCCTATACATCAGTTGTTCTTTCCTGGAGCCTTTTCAGCTGGGCTGACCTTTCTACTAGAAGAAGCTGTTATATATTTGAATATTCATATTGTACTGTCTTCTATAAACAAATATTTTGAATGTAATACTTGTCAAAGATGTAAGAACACAAGTTAAGTACTTTATAAAACAGCTGTTCTTTTAACGCTGTGCTTTAGACAATTCAGGCATTTAAACAGAACATCCAGTACTTGCCAAAGAAAATGAAAAAAAAATAGTTAATATTCACTTTCTGTTGCCACAGATTTGTACAACATAAATTTTCAGTCTTATGGGAAGATTTCTTAACTGAATTTTTGAAACTAATGCTTAATAACAATGATTTTTGCAGAGCTCTCAGTAGCAACACATTTCCTAGAGTGTGAGTAGATAAATTAAATGGTAAGATGTGATTTGATGAAGAATTTGTAGCTATGGATACGTGAACATGGATACAAATGTAAAGGTTGACAGATTTTGTCCTTCTTTTCCATGCTATTTTCTCGCAACCTCCCTTTTTCTCTCTGGGATGTAGGAGCTGCCAATGTTTTGCACATTTCTCTGTAAATTTTGCTGCTTCATCAGAGAAATATGCAACCATCATTTTAGAAGACCATGACCCATGCAACAGGAGGGTATATAATCATATATTACCTGTCCAGAAAATGAGTGAAGGGTCTAGGGCAGACACTGAGTTCTGATTGTTAACAGAAGGAGGGAAGTGTGGCTCTGTGGAAATGATCAGCACCACACTAAGAAAAATACACGTTGGTATTAACTACCCTGTCTCATCTGGATTGGTCTTTTAGTTAGTTTGTTTGGGTTTTTTTAATTGTGTTTTCTTATTTAGAATATCAGCCTAAAATCAAATGTCAAAATGGGCATATCTAAATTAAGATAAACTACAGAATATTAGCTGAAGAGGAAACATTTTTTGATTACCTTTATTTCAATGTCAAGTCATGGAGAATGACAATAAATTCAGTGTCACAGAAAGATTCATGGACTTTCATTACTCTTTCTTCATTGTTGTTAACTCAAACCATATCTTCCAGAAATGTGTCCAAGGTTAATTTTCACACCATGGGAGCAAAGCATCTGTCTTTGCTGTTGGTCACTAGCTTGTGTGTCTATACACGCACCCGTACTCCCGAAGGCCTGAAGTCATTGGAGTTAGAACAACTGAACTTTTTCAGAGCCTGTTCCCTCATCATGAAAATTTTAAGGAGAGTTTGTTCGTCTTTCATCAATCTGTAACTTGACACAAGTAATCAAGTGGGAAAAGCAGAGCTTGCTGCTTCAAGCCGTGCCCTGACACATGTTGCATGGACTATATATGGGCAAAGAAGCCATCTAGTGAAAACCCCAACTGTAATAATTGAGATTAGTAAATCAACTATGCAAAGGAACATGAAGATCAAGAGCCTTAGAGACATTGGTAAATATTTCCCCCACCCACTCCATCTTGCTCATTACTGAAAATCCATGAGAACTGTCTGACTGGAATGCTTTGGTTTGAAGCCTGATTGAATCTTGGACAAGATGCTGCACAAAAAGCATTTTCTTCCAGCAACCTACCAATCATACTAACAGTTGTTGATTTCAGATTTATCACTTCTCTTCAGAAGTGAAAAACTATCGTTACAGCTTCCAACACTAAGAAAATCTGCCAGAGGTAAGAGACATAGTGAAGACAATTAGGATTGAAGGAAATTGATTTTATTCTTAATGAATTTTGATCATGCATATATATGGTTATTTCCCTGCAGTTCTTCCCGTTTTATTGACGTCAATCTTTCAACCAGCAGTAAATAACAGTCTTGTATTTTAATTGTTCTTTTTTCTTACTAGATCAGTTTTAGGAGTCATGATTCCTAACAGTTTCATAAATAAAATAACATTTTATAGCATTCAGTTCTGATAGCTTGCCAGATAAAACTTCAAGAAAGGATACCAGTTGTCTGCAAGTGCTACACTTCATATGTTTTCAACTATCCCTCCTCTGTAAAATTTCACGTATTAATGATGGCATTCTTGAATTTGTTTTAGATGGAAGGGAAAAAGTCGATGATCATTTTCAATTGCAGGTTCAAATATAATGTTTACAAGCTTTTTAAAATTGAGAAGCTAATAAAATTGATTATATCCTTGCTGATTCCAAAGTCCAAATTGAAGTTTAGCTGTAAAGTTAAAAACATAGAACAAGATGATCAGATTTCATAAAACACGCGTTGGTACAACCCATTAAAATGTTAGACTGTAAAGTTATCCATTTGGCTTTAAAGAATCCTTCATTCCAGTTAAAACCAGTGGAAATTCCTATTACTTTCTGCATGTAGAGATGGACAGCGCAGAGTCCAAGTGTGATTTTATTTTTTTATGAGAAAAATACATCAGTTAGGCACTGAACTGAACTGAAATGTGGGGTTTTGTATGTTATCAGAGTGCCATGAAATGTTAACGACTTTTCAGGCATGACTCATTTAAAAAAGTATGTGAAAGTGTAAAGGTAATGATTTCAAAATCAGACTCTGAAACCCAACCTTAATTTGGCCACTCAGAGAAGTGTTCTGTGATTACAAAACATCAAGGGCTCTTCAGCTCCCTCTTATTTTCATAAACAGCAACTGCTAAGTTTTTTGCAAAGCTAAACTCATGAAGACTCCATCTTCAGAAAACACAACTGTCGAATAGGACAAAAGAAATCATTCAGCTTTCTGATTCTCTCAGGAAAATATCTCTTTTGGCACTACCACTCTCCAAAACAGAAAACTGGTAGAGAATCTATAAAACCTTCTTACTAGCTTATTATTGCTACTTTACTTGGAATGAACTTAGATACTATAGTGATGGTTACATCACCTTAACCAAGATGTAATGTAGATCTTTGTGTGACCTGAAGTGACCAAATCCCAAGATAATAGGCTCTCAGAGCTGCAATTTGGGTTATTTTACTTTGTTTACAGATGGTAGCATTTCAGTAAGTTTTTCCAAAAGGAAGAGCTATTTTAGCATGTGAAGTGTTTTGGGCTAGGCTCGTAATTACCTCATCCAACACAGATACAAAAGCAGCTATGATGAACAGTTTCACAATGTTCCTTGCACAAAAGTGCTGCTTTTTTTTAGCTGCCATAACCTGGATTTTTCTCAAGTCACCTGTAGACCAAACCTCTCAGACATCCCCTTTTCTCTGTTGTAGATGGGTTCATTTCACCACATTGCCAGAGGGCATCCACATTGGTTTGGGATGATTGTGTGACCCTGTAGATCTCCTTGGTCACAACAGAAAACCTCTTTAACATGTGAAAACCGTGTTGGCTCTCAAAGGTACTCGAATGAAAAAAAGAGAGCAGGAGGATGTGAGCATCGCCTGCAACCGTGTACTGGGCAAAGCAGTGCATTTCTCTCTACTATGTTACTACCTACACACTGAAGTACTGTGAGACACAGCTCTGAGCCCAGGAGAGGAATTAATTTCTCTCTCCAAATGATAAAATCAGCCTGAGATTCACAGCATATAATGGGAGGAGATGGAGCCAATTCTAACCTTTAAGTACATAGTGAGAGTGGGCCCAACCCAGGCACTTCTACCAGTGGATGAATGAGCTTGCTCCTACCTCATGCAACTCCTTTTTGAAGGGCTACCAGGGAGGGACAACAATCCTTTGTCCCTTCTCCCAGACTCAGCTACCTAGAAAGGGCCAATGACAACCAAACTTCAAACTTTTACTAGTAACTCATCTGACTACTGGACCTTTCCTTAAATGGTCTTGGTACTGATACTTAAAAGAAAATCCCCCATGTTTTCTAATCACTTGCAGCAACTAAAAACTGAAGATCATTATAAACATCAGGCTTGGCAGCATACTAAAATCTCTTTCCCCTCTAATATAGCTCATGCTGGAGGCCCGATCCATTGGCTTCTATTTTGGGAGGTGAAAGAAGGTAGTCACTGGGGTGCTATTAAAAATAGAATTTCTTCAAGATATTTGCATCACTTAAATAGGTCATAAGCAAAGGCAGAAGCAGCATTTACTGGGCTATTAAGGTAAACAAAAATAGCAACCCACAGGTAATTATGAAACAGATTGAGTCTGGCAGGTGAGTTCCAGCAGTCTGGTTTTGATTTCCAAACGAGGGATTAGAGCCAAGCTATAGACCTGCCATAATAAATTAACTATATTCCCATACTTACATGGCTTGTTTCTTTTCACTTCTACTTTCATTTTACATTAGCAGCATTTGGCGCTCTGATGTAGAAACAGGCCTCCTCATTTCTTAATCACCTCTGAGCCTGGAGTTGGTTTTATGGTGGAGCTCCGGCCACTGCACTGCAACCAGCATGGGGCCATCCTGCAAGTCTGTACCTGTGCAGCGCTGGCCCCAGGACCTGGCATCTATACGCAGTTCATGAGAAACAGAGAAGATTCACTTACATTTTTTAGGGGAAATAGCTTGTCAGAGAAATAATGAGTCCCACGAGCAAACGCTAAAGGGGAAAAAAAGGAAAAAAACACCATGCAAATATTATGATAGGACCAAAAAGGGGTACCACTCCAGTGAATTGAGCATGCAGGGTCAAAGAGGAAGGGTTGCAGCAAGTTTGTGGAGCATATTTAAAACAGAGGAATCTGTTTGATTTTATTTCCTGTAGCAGTCTTGAATATAAGATGGCATGTCTCTTCAAGGGATGTTCTCAGTAGTGATGCAGACACCAAAGAAGTCTGGCTTATGCACTGCAGAGCATTGACTGCAGGCCACCACAAACCTCAGATGTAGCCTGCATGTGAGGAATGAGGATGTGGATCCCTTCATCATGTTGGTAAACACCCCCTACTGACTGCCAGGGCTTCATTCTGCACGCACCGCTTGTGCCCTTGCTGCCACTGCCTTCCTTCAAATACAGCAAGGGCAGGTGTAATGACCTACATTGTGATCACAGCACAGCTAATAAACTCCAAAGAGATAGAGGTGCTTTCAAAAATAGGACTTACAGACTTGGAGTACCACTGTGCCCTTGGAAGTTTTACTCACCGGTCCTTTGGCGGTGCTTTTTGCCTGTTTGTTAACTATGAGTACAGCACACAAGGGAAGCCAGTGAAACCCTGGTCTCCAAGGTGAAAATCATCAATCCTGTGCAAAACAGTAGCACTGAGAACAAACGCAAGCTACTTGGAGAGCAAGTATCCCAGGCCAAAAGAGTAAGTGAAGGAAAGGAGACCAAGTATGATTTACCCTTTCGACAGACAGCTGATGTATGATCACTGCGCTGAAGTTCCTGTTGCAACTTAATGTACATCTACTTCAATTCCTTTTGCTGAGACCAAAATCCATTAACAAGGCCCAAGAGGTTAAAAACTAAGAAATGACAGAAGTGAATTACTACTGCCAATTTTCAGTAGTAGAACAATAAAAAACTGCAGAAACTGTGATTTTTTTTTTTTTAATTTAAGTTTTACTACAGTTTCAGATTATAATGGATAAACTAAGCTTTTGCAAAGACTTTGCCAAACTTTTTGTTGCATTTCTAGTTTCAGTGGTGTTCTTCTTGGTATGTAAGTATAAGAATTCAAAATTGTGTTCAAAAGTACAAATACATTTGTCATATAAACTCCAGTTTCAATCAGCAACAACTGACTCTGCCCAGTGCAAAGTTCTTAGATTTTGAAAAGGGAGAGAACTTGGAAAAATAAAACGTCCTACCTATAGACCTTTCTAACTTACAGACCTTGCAGCAAGCTCAAATAACACGTTCCCATAGGAACTTTTTAACTACCCACCAGGACCAGTTTCAAAGACTCCTTATGCACAAAACCTTCTATTCCCACATCTACTTTAGTGACTACTGCACTACCGAAGTTCCTGGCTGACCTTGGTAGATGAGAGCAGCGTGCCAGGCTGCCCATTGTGCTTTGCAACACAGCCCTGGCTTTCCACAACCTCCCACCTTTCTGTTTATATCTACCATCTCTTGTGCAACACCTAGACTGTTAAACTCTCTGAGACACGGAGCAATTCTTCTGCTGTGTGTTTTCTACTGCATCCAACACACTGGGCTGCCAATCCACAATTACACCTCCTAGGTGACATGATACAAATACAGACTGTGGTCACAGTTGTATTTCCGTCAAAAATACAAGTCATGGTCCTACTGCATATGAAAGATGAGAGACAGAACTTATTAAATCAATGTCCCAAAATACATGCTCTTTATTACCTAAAAGTAGAGTGATGATCTTATTTTATCAAAATATTTGCCGCTTCATTCCATTTTAACAGGACAAGCTATGATCCAACAACCAATAAAAAAATAAAAAGACATTAACTAAATCACTCCACCTGCTGTAAACTGCTACAGATTCCTTATCATCTTCATTAGCTTTGTGGAGTGAGCTGAAACTAAACACATTTAATCTTTGTGCCTGAGACTGTTTATGTTTGAGGAAGAAAATGTGACTAGTGTTCATTTTCCTTGTAAAATCCAAAATACTGTAGTAATACATTATTGTTACTTAACAGCTAAAAGTGTGGTAAAGAAAAATTAGCAATAGAGCAGAAAATTGTTCCCCATAAAAGGAAAGCAAGGTCTTCTTTCCGTAATGGAGCTCTGTGCTACCACCATCTGTTGATCTCAGCAGTGACAGTGGAATAACCATTGGAAACCCACACTGCCCCATCAAAGAAACTTTTATCCTACTCGGAACTAAGGGAGGAGAGTTCAGATTTTCCACCACAGTGCAGACAGAGCACAAGAGCACTCTTGTACTTCCTGGTGCTCAGAGCAAAAGGGGAATATGGAAAATTACCATCTCAACACTGAGAAAAGGCAATAGGTTTTGTTGCAATACATCTTACTGCTGTTGTCTAATGTCATAGGAAAGATGGCTTGGATGCTCAGAAAGGTAACAAAAATAACCAGAGTAACAACTCAGTTACAACTTAGCTAAAGCTAAGCATCACATTGCTAAAGTGATAAAACTTTATCTGTCAGTGTTTAACCTCCAGCTATTTGAGATTAGGAAACTGTCCCATGTGATAAGTACCTTACCTCTGCTAACTGTGGAGTTTTATGCATCTCCCTCTGAAGCACCTGATGTTACTCAGACTCATCATGGTGGGCTGAAGAGACTATGAGGCTGAGCCAGTGAGAGAGGCACTATGTTCCTGCTTAGAAGTCAGAGCTGGGGGAAATCCCATCTCAAATCAAATGTAAACTGAACACAGAAGTCATGTGTTCATGTTCATATCACTGAACACAAGCTGCCGTGGATGACCAGTTTGGAGATGTGAGCTCCCACACACCTCATTCCTTGCCCAGGCGCAGATGTACACCTCTGCTGACACCTCTGAGGATGCAGAGGCAGAGGCTATTGCACCGTGAAGAACTGCTTGTCTTACCAACACTTCTTTTTGTACACAAAATGTGAGGGTTCGGTCATATATTTTGTTCATGTTGTGGTTCAGCTTTTGAACCCTGTTGTACTACCTATGGTCACAATGTGTGAGGATTGATCCTGCCCTCAGACGACACCTAAGTCCACACACCTGTATATGAGCTCCCTCTTTTTCTTCCTGTGGAAATCCCTATGTGCAGTACCAGCAAGGTGCACCAGCTGTCCCAGGATCACGAGGACCTTTCTCAAGGCTGTAGCTGACACTTTTTCAAGGCATTTGTTACATGTTTGGAGAACACACAAACAAGAGGAAAACAGTGTGAAAGGATGGTCTGTTAAGAAACAGGTTCTCCATGAATGTAGGTATCTTAAACAAAGAATACATAAATATGTAATCCAACGGGAAATTTGTTCTGAAAAAAATCCCAGAAGCATCCAGTGTTAGCATAATTGGATAAATGGATAATCTAGAAATGGATAAAGAGATGAAATATTTTTTAACTAGCTGGAAAGAGATTTGAGCTCCTTCACAGTCACTCTGTCATGGTTTTCCAGATCTCTCTCTGCTGTCTGTGAGAGGGAACAGAGTTTTATCTTCTTGGATAAGCAGCTTCCACATCTTTCATCTGATGACTAATGGCAGGCAGCTCCCTAACCTGCAGTCATAGAGGCTGCCAGTCATGAGGTACAACTCTTGAGAGAGCAAATTTTATTACAAATACAATATACTAAATTTACTCCTAGAAAACCCCACAGATTTATCTTTGTTTCTGCAGCCCAAAATGACTATGAAATATTTTAAACGACTTGAAAGCCTGCTACTGGAAGCAAGTTTGGTTCTCCCTGACAACTTTTTAAACTTCATCTGTAACAATTAGAAATACATTTTCCAACTTGTAGCCTTTCACTCATGTCTACTGTAGTTTCTCTGATAAATGTTCCTCAAGAAACAGATTATTATCAGACTTGATCTCTTCCACCTAACAAAGCCAAGACCAAATTCCTGATTCTTGCTTCAGAACCATTTTTCTGGTGTGGGAACAAAACTGAGTGACAAGTGTTGGAAACTTAACAGCTGTAGCTCCTCTCCTGAGCTAGTGTAATGTATTTCATGGGTGCTGCTACCTCACCTCAGTCAGGGACAGTAGGTGCCACCTCAGCACTGGCTGGTGTAGCTGACATTTAAGACAGACAGTGAACCTTGCTGGACCAAGAGTGCATGCACAGCTCAGCAAAATAATTCAACCCAAAAATTTATTCCATTATATATCCACATAATGTGATGAAAAAGACTCAGTACCATGCTCAATATTCCACTTTTACTTCCATTGATATGAACTTGAGGCAATTTATTTGGCTTCAATAAATATTTCTAATGTAGGGAAGTGATAATAAGAAAAAGGTAGGTCCTTGAGCTAATGATCAGTACTCAGGAACTCATAAACTCATAAAACTCATAAACAAGACTCCTCTGGCATACTCTCCATTGAAAGAACTCATTACCAGCATCACACGCCTTGGTCACATACAGAAGTTAAATATATCCCTGAAGACATCAGCTCTGTAACATAACCATGGAAATTGACTTATGCATCTGATAAATATTAAACCACAAAGTTCAGCATAATTTCAGTATTGACAGTTGACAACACATAAAAGCTCTCTAAAAGGTGATATGCAATTACACAACTGTAGCATCCTGACTCTTTTGAACAAACTAAAACTTTTAGTCCAATAGAAATTTAAGATATATCTGTGCAGATGACTGAGGAACTGGTCATCCAGGTTTGGCATCAGTCATTGGATAATTGTCCAATGATGGCTAAATATCGCATAGTCCATCAGCTTTTCAGAGGGAAAACTGACTTGTGATATTTGATATTGCAGACAGCCCTACTCTGTTTCATAACATGGTGGCAATAAGGACTTCAGCTATACTCTGGGAAATCAGGAGTCAATGTATACAGTTTTCCTCCCTAATGTGCTATTACAACAGGCAAACAAAGTATTTACCTCTCTTCTGTAGCAGCCACACTGCAGATCCCTTTGCAGATCAAACGATTCACAGACATCATTTGGCTTATGGTGTGAGTTATGATTAATAACTACAGGGGAAGGGGAAGAAGGAGGAGAAAAGCAAGGACTGTTAGTATCATTTTGGTCTGTAGAAAGACAGAGAGACAAACACTATCTAAAATTATGCTCTTCTCCACTCCTCAACACAGGCAATGATCTGTCAGACAGAGCTCTCTAAGGCTGCTGGTGCATCTGGCCAGACTCCTACAGATTGTGAACACATCTGTGCTGGTATCAACCACATGGTTTTTCTGTGAATAAGTGCTGTAGGAAGTAGGGCAGGCAAATGAGATGATTTCTGACAAATTGTTGCGAGTGTCCAGTGCTTACTATTTAGTGTCTTACTCATCCCATCACATTTATAAGGGATTCCTAGTAGGAGAAGGCAAGTGCCAAATTATTTTACTGTTTTCACTGAGCTGTTAACAAAGATGTAACTACAAGCTTCATGCTTTCTAGAGCACAGCTAGTGAGGGAGAGAAAATTAAGCCTGGAGTCAGAATTGCAAGGGCAAAACAGGAGGGGAGTTTGTTGTACTTATCTTTTCCTGGGTACGATTGGATGAGGGCTTCTTTCTGCTAAATGTGCAGATGGGCCAGATTCTTTCATCAGCAGAGCTTCACCAAGTCGAGTATATAGCCGTTCATGCTGCCTTCACCTGCAATTTCCTCTAAGGAATCTTTTTTAAAACTTTAAATACTTAGAGAATAAATAGCTTTCAGGCTTCAATAGATCTACCGTGTCATTTTTTTGTGGAGATGGCAGACTCCATTCACCTGCAATTTGACAAAAAAAAAAAAAAAAAAGCAATGTTTGAAATTAAAGTTCTGACTGCAGCCTGGGAAGTTTACTTTGCAGGACAGTATGACTGTGTGCTTATTTCACATTTTGCAAACATGCATGCTCCCTAGGGTAAATGCTGCTGACTTTGCATTCTCACAACGAGCCTTCAGGGAATTCAGTTGAGGTTGCTGAGATGTTCGTCTTGAAATGAGGCAGAAAAGATTGAAACAGCACTGACTGGGGAGGGGGGTGGGGAGACCAAACAACAACAACAAAAAGAAACAACAATGCTTTGGCTGTCATCATTCTTCTCAGAGTCCCAGACTGGGACTGGAGAGTAAGGAAAGAGGAGAAGGAGCAGCTGGGCAGCCTGGACACAAGACTGGAAGACAAGGTGCTGCACAAGGCAGAGCTGACTGGGCAGCACGGTGCTGCCCCCAGAGCCTTCTCCTCCACCCCAATGTCCCATTCTTTCCATGGACATTGATTTGGAGCTTGAAAGGGGGAGGTGGACAGGGGTGTGAGGGGGCATTTGCAGTGCCAGCTGGCACAACAAGGCAGTCAGGACTAAGATAAAACACAAGGCTGAAGGAATGGCAGTGTTCAATGGTTTCTTGTATCACTGTACACTAAGACACAAAGCAAAAGATCACACCACACCATTGTCTACACATTAAACAGAAAAGTTCTTGCTCCCCTTCAGGCTTCACAAACACTAATTTTATCACAAAGTACCACCAAAACCAAGCAGGAGCTGATGCCTGGACTGCAAAAGTGGGTCTTTCTGAGTATCATTAGCAGAGCTGGTTTTGGAGAGGCAGCCACAAGACAACTGCCAAGAGCATCAGGTCACAGGGACCGAAAAAGGGAGAAGGGGAGGGCACTGAGTTAAATCTGTGGCATAAAGCATAAACCAGTTGTTGCTGAGACCTCTGCATCTGTATTTTATGCAGTACAGGGGCTTCTTTGAGATTAGATTGACTCTGGCTTCATGGACCAAACTTCCTTACTGGACACGTGGTTTGAAGCTGCGTGAAAAACCCGTGGCTGGTTTGGATTCCTACATTCCTCTTAAGATTCAGAAAGCCCTTGGTACAAACCTGAGCAGAGGTTCCAGTTGAGTCTATGGCAAAAGCAATCTACTTCATGCACACAAATCCTACTCTGTGGATGGAAATAGCATGTAGCAACTAGGACAGTCCGGGGCATCACTTCTAAAGCATGGTGTTCCTTAGAGCCAAAATGCTAAAGAGACACAACTACAAAAACTTGCTTGAAAAGTTACTGCCCTTCACACTCAGTTGACCTCACCTGTTCCTTTAACAATATTGCTGAAGGACCAAAAATAAGGAAAGGCTACAGAGTTCTGCAGTTTGTGACCACAGTAAATATGGAAAGCTACCTTTAGGATCACTGGAAATGCTCTTTGAATAGCTAAGACATGATGATTAATTAACTCATTTTTCAAGTGCCTCATTTCATTTTAAAAATAGCTAAATCAGACTATATTTTAATGCATCACCTTTTCACCGTCACCCCTGGCACAACCCTCTTCTCTTGACCTTATCTTTGCAACTTCCTGCTAAGATGTGCATTTAATGAAACAAAAAACTCCCTAATTTTCAAGCTTGGATCCAGCTCTTTCTCTATCACAGTCATCAGCTAATTTCCTTAAAACATCATCACATAATCAAAGGGAACCCTGGGGACCAGTGTCCTAACCCTGTCCTGTCTGACAGATGGAAGATTCCTTTCTTACAAGTCCAAAGCTCAAGGTTGACAGGAGTCCTTCAGGGAACAATAGTCATTTTTTCCAAGCCGGTACCAGCTCCAGGTCAACTATGGCACTAACTATAAAAAACCCAAAGACTTTTCCTGTTGCTCTGTCTATGCTCTTTAATGTTAACCTGAAGGGAGTATCCATTCCTCATACAATTGAACTAATCACCAATAAAAGTGCATACATGCATATTATTTCATGAGCTGAACATTTGACCTCCTTCATTGTTGCCCGGTTTACTCTGGACAGAAATATCCAAGTTATTGTGTTTAGCTAGCTCCCCCCCTCCTAGTTCCTTCAGTGCTCTAACTAGATGGTAAAGAACAAACTGGTAACCCTCACTGGTGCAGCTACTTACCTCTAAAACTCAATAATTAATCCCCAGTGGATGACAAATGCTATGCAATTTATTCTCTGCTTGGCTGCAGCTTGAAGGAGCATGGACTCTGAATTAGTGAGCTCTTTGGGTTCAATCTGGAAAGCATATGTTTTCTTTCCATCATTCAATCTATCAAAATGCAAAAAAGGCCTGGGAACGGCACATGGCACATTTTGATATTATTCATTAACATTAATGTCCTTGTTATAAAGATATGTTTTATTTGCAGGTAACAACAGCCTTATGGACATCTGGGAACATTTTGAATGATTGCCAAAAAAAAGAAATTTGGGTCATAACTAATGATCAACATCCCCTTTTAATCAAATGAAGCCATCATAATGTGTCAGTCCTCTGGGGGAACAAGGACCTTTCACCCTGCTGGGGCCTGCTGAGGCCAGCAGTAGCTCTAAGCAACCCTGGCAAGTGGCCTTTTACTTTAGAGGAGGAAAAAAATGGAATCTATCCATCAACACGCTCACTTGTGACAGTAAACGCATAAAAGAAACTTAGGCTGATCATGTGCCTTCAAGTTAACCCATGCATTATGGAGCACCCATTCAGGGCTTTCCTGATACCACTGTAGTTCTCCTCTGGCACCACTGCTGGGTGGCCATTGCTCTAACACTGAGGAGCCTCATCTCAGGACAAATCTTCAGTAAAAATACAGAGTTCTGGCTGCAACTCCAGACATTTGTGTAAATGAGACTCAAAGGGATGCCCTGAAGCTCTGCAAAGGAAACTTTTCGCCCTACAGTGTTGGTTCTTCTACAAAAGGAAAGGTTTGTCAGGTGAATGGGTCAAAATTTTCCAGCTTTTTTTTTTTTTTTTTCTCATCAGGAAACAGTATTTTTCTAAGTAGCTTTTGAATGGATTTTGAAACAAAGTCAAAAAGAATTTATACCAGAATGGCACTAAAATAAGACAGAGAAGTTTTTGGATTTTCAGACAAAAAAAAAAAAAAAACAAACCACAGAGGCTACAGCTATAAACATTAATTTCAGAAATGAGAGCTTCTGGTGACTCCTCAACACTGCTTCTATCTGCCACCCAAATTGCTCGATGAGCCTCTGTCACCCCCAAGGGTTCCATCAGACTCCCACCACACACTGTAGATGCCATATGAGGCAGGTAAGCCAGGGCAGACAGCCCATCCTGCGGGAAAATAGGGATGTGAAGTACCTGGATGATGTTTTCAAGCGGACAATACCCCAGCTTTGTGTCAAAAATGCTAAAGATTTGCCTTGGGAAAAAAAATCCATATATTTTCATCAATGAATGCTTGCTGCTCAAGGCGTTCTGACAATGCAGCTCACTGCTGCAAGGGATTGTTTTAAAAAAAATCTGAACCAAGTGCCCCTGTTATAAATGACCCCACACTGAACACACATCTCATGGAGGTGAGAATGGTGGAAACCTTGCTCAGACTACAGAAGCACCAGCTGCTTGCTGACATTGCCTTGAACACATTTTAGCCATCCCCACAAATTAATGTGAAAAAAGACATCCCTGATGTCTCAGTGCACTTCACACTGAAGGGAGAAGCAACTGTCCTACAGGGTTCTCAAAGGTTAGCAGAGCAAACATGTCCATTTTGTCTTTTCCTGAGGCATTAGAGAAAGAGATTAATTGAACACTGTGCTCAAGGTTAATTAAACACTGTGCTCCATACTTCACTGTGAGTTTTTCGGTAACTGTATTCTGGCTTTTTTCACTGCCACTCGGAGCCTCTTCAATGAACTATAATATTTAAGCTTCAATGTTGCTCCAACTGAAATGACTCCTCAGATTTGTGTGAGAGCCTAATGTACATCTCAGATTGCTCCCTGGATAGTCCTTCATCTATCAAAGAAAGCAGCCTTCTGGTGAGAGCTTTCCTATTAGCTTACCCTGAGAGGCGGGTATGGGCTTCTGAAACCCGTGCTTTTAAGTAGCTCCGTGCCCCAACTCCTGCACCATCAGAGCGCTTCCCTTTCTGTGATACAGTCATGGCCACCATGTCTCTGGGAGGTGAAGCCAGGCTGTCGCCACTGTCAGACAAAAAGGAGATCTAAGCAGACATACATCAAACGTGTTGCTCAACAAACAATTTAAGCCAACTAGTGCCACCAGAAGAGGCAGACCAGTCTTCCCCTTGCTGAGGTGGCTCACATGCGGTCCCAGATGTCCCCACCTCGCTAGAGGCACGTGGCAAACAGGACTGCTAATGCTCGTACCAGAAAAAGGACATAAGTTGTCTGGAGGCAGGAGTCCATCTCCCAGCATCTGTGACCCCTCTCAGGCTCTCGGTTGAGCGCAGCCTCGGGGGCTTTCCAGCATTGCTGGGGGTGCCTGGCAGGAGCTGGCAGTGCTTCTCAGGGTGTGGGCACTGTCTCAGATACAGAGAGCACTTCTGCTAGTCACAGGGCTTTCTAGCATCAAGTCTTTATTTTAATTACTGAAAAATAAACCAGCTACCAGCATTATAAGTGATGATTAACCTGCCTAAGACTGCAGTGAGCTGATGCAGAACCCTCAATGCAGAGACCCCCGCTAGCTTGTGCTTCCCTTCTGAATAAACTAAGGGGTGGGCAGCTCTCTTCAAGATCCTTTCCCAAGCTGTTGCATTTTCTAACCAAGCACAACGTTAACCATCCTGTCAGCACGGTGTAAGCTCACGGCATTTTTACGTTAGGGCTCCTAGCACGGCGAGAGCAGCACCGTATGGGAGTTTAATATTTGGAAGAAGAGATGAAGTGGCAAGTGCTGAATTTGATAGCTTTGGATTTGGCACTGTTTCTCAACAGTGGTGTTTTCTAACAGTCCCCTAAAAAACAACTGATTTAGACAGAAAGTACACGGGCCTGCCTTAACACCCAAGGCACTAAAGCCAGTTGGCAGGCCTGTCCTCGGGACTATTAGTGCTCTTGAACACGAAAAGCCTCCTGTCCCAGGATATTGCATTTACTTACGTCTCCTTTCCAAACTGGAAATGTTTTTGAGCTTTGTCCTGTGCCTGGTTTTTGTTTCAGTTAGAAACTCAGGAAATCAAAAGAAGAAACATGTAGCATTTGCAGCACATAGCAGAGATGGGGGGCTGACTGAGAAAGGACAAGAATTGGTAGCAAAGCTTACACATTCATTCAAATCTCCCAACTACTTTTCCAATCCCTTGCCTTCACAACATGGCAATAGTTTGCCCACTGAGCATTTTCAGTGCAAGAAGTCCCACAGGAAAAAACAGAACAGTTGTATGAAATAGCTGGTCTGCAGAGGAAAAAAAAAAAAAAAAAGAAATCCCTGTCTGAGTGAGAAAATCAATAAACGTTAAAGCATTGCAGATAATTGCAAAACTATGTTTATTTTATTTAAAGCCACTCCTATTTTTCTGGAAATTAGTTCTGCAAATGTTGCATGTGAAGGAATAAGCTTCCCCAGGAGCATCACTGAAGATGATGGACGGGGCTAGGAAAGAATGCACAATCATGTTTTCTTCCTCCCTGAGACACGGCATTAATCACACGTTCCTCCATAATCCTCTTTCCAAGGCCCCAGAAGGAAAGAGAAGAACCTGTCACAGCTCTAAAATCGGACTTTTCTGGTCTTCGGCATGGTTGTTTCCACTGGGCCTGCGACAGTGAAAGCATCCCTGAACCATTTCTGAGCACAGCAGGAGAAACTGAGGCTGTATTTCTGATCTGGACTTATGCACAGCCCTTGTTCCCCGTACACTGCTGTTCCCCTCCCCTTTGGTCACTTCCAGGTCCATATTTCAGAAAGACAACAGCTTTTTAAACTATCTTCAACAGGTTTTGGCACCTCCCATTTAAGGCTGCTGGGAGCGCTCCTTCTCTGCAAAGGCAGAGGTGATTCAGGCACATGGGCAAGGCAAAGCCCAGGCAGAGAGGCTGTGCATCTACAGGACATACAACAGTGGTACGTGTTGTCACACCTTCCCAAAAGGGTTTGGTTTCTGAGTTAGATGACACTAGAAACCAGGTTAGCATCTCCTCACTGCCCATAGCTGGTGAATCTGGACCAGGCTGAAACAGCAGCACAGCCAGAGTGGTTTTCAAGAGTGGAAGGAGGCAACTGAAAGAGTGGAAGGAAGGTTTTGATCTGTAATATATTAGAATATTTTGAAGGTCTCTATTAACGAGTCTACTCTCCCTGCTGCGGCAATTGAGTGGAGGAAATAATAATGGAGATTGAAAGGCATTCACTGTTCAACCTCTAACAACCCTGACATTCTTCAGTAGAATATGATTGGAATTGGGCACATCTGCTCTCAATAACAAATATAAAAACTGTCGTGCAGCTTTAAGGCCTGCAAAACATATAGTTGGGCTAAAGGAAGGGTATAAATATGTGTATCTGTAGTCTCAATATAACTTTAAGATATCAGTAATAACTCTGTGATTGTAGCCATACCATGTTTTGGAGTGCTCTGTCTCCTGGCAATGCCTGGGAAATGTGGGGAGGTGGAAAGTCAGTCTCCACTTGCAGTTAGGTACAGCAGCACACTGGTGCGGTAGCAGAGGTCATGCACAGCTGGTGTCCTAGCCACCACCAAACACAGCGCAGAGCAGAAGCTGAGCCCTCACATCTTCAGTCCCCTTGCCCAGGGCTGGTGTGGGCTGGCATTGCACAGAGACACCTGAGCTGTAACCTGGCACGGTGGGACCATGTCGATTTGCTGTGGGAAGCATGTGTTGATACCAGAGAGAGATGAAAATACATCCAGTGCTGGCTTGGCATAGGTCCTTCTGCACCTCGCAACGAAGCGAGCCCCACCACTCTGTTTGCTCACCGAGGAAGCCAGACTTGCTGGGGACAAGAGTGCAACGAACTGAAAGATGGAGCATGTCCAGCCTCTCCAGACACAGCTGTTTGACCTGGGACTGTGCTACGAATCAAACTGTGTTGCTGATTCATCCCATTCCCAGTAGCACATGTGAGTCATCTGTCCAGCCTGGACTGTTCACTGATGAAAAGTTTATTTTTAACAATTACTGGTTAAAAATAAATGTATACATCATACAAATGAGCAAAGCACTCAGCCCCAAATTGGTATGAATGTTCCCTGAGAAAAATTAGCTAGCTTGAATGCAATAAGAAACCTGAGAACCAGTCCTTCTCTTACACTGGCATAAATCAGGAAAAACCTCACTGCGATCAGTTACTGTTTCTGTAAGGAAGCATTTTTAAGGCTCTGATTGAGACCACGCTCCATTAACCTAGTAGGACGATCCCTTCAAAAGTTTTATTGTTATCCAGTGTTTGCGAAAAGGGATTCTGACAGTGAGGGTTTAAATGCAGGGTTTGTACCACCTTTAGTGCTATAAAAGTTAGCAGTGTAACCTAGGATTTTTGCTCAACCTCCCTCTAAACTAAAAAGACAGAAATGTTCACGTCCAACCCATCTTACTATAGATCTCAACAACAGGGAAAAAATGTCTCTTTGCAGGTGCAAATATCTCTGCATTAACTGTAGACACAATCTGACTGACTTGGACTAGACACCTCAAGTTTGACAAGTTGAGCAACACCTTAAGTGATCACAGCAGAGGCAAGAACTGAACTCTGCTCCTCTAACCTCTGAGGCACCATCTGGTTGAAGTGGCTGAGGATTTAAAGACTTTATCTGAAAAAGGTTGCTAATAGAGCATATGGGTAAAAGCCTGTAGTCTGATGTGCACCAGGAGAAACGAATAGTCTTCCCTGAACAGCACATCAAGGGCCCTTACCCTGAGCTGCGTTGTGGCTTTGCAACCGTCAGGAAAGCTGCACGGTATCAGCCACTGGATTCAGCCTGCTTCAACAGAAAACACGTTTGCACCACATGGAACCTGACAATTGCCCTCCCTGGGTTTTGTCATGGACACTGTGGTCCTTTCACATCTGAACACACACCAGAGCAGAGCAGGGCAGGGCAGGCACATGTGGTCTCCTACCCCAAAGCTAACATCCCGAGAAGATGTTCAGTGGAAGAAGCGTGGAAGGGTGGGAGACAACTGAATGTGTCTGTTTAAAAATAAAACAAATAATTGGCACATACATACATTTGGATCACAGAAACAAGGCAGAAGCACCAATAATTTCCCTTGCACATTTGTAACAAGCAGATGGCATGTGGTAATTGCGTGGTGGGACTTTGAAGAGACCTGCTCTTCCAAAACGTGAGACTAAAACAAACTTTTTGGAGCAGAGCACTTCCTTCCTGTTGTCTTGCACGTGAGGCAAGCAGGCTGCAGACAGAGATGTGCTCTCCTTCCTCACCGAGCATTAAAAAAGGCCCAGCTGTGTTGTTCTTTCAATTAAAGCACTAGTGTGGGAAGCCTCTGAGGGCATCATCCACTGTTCTCCCCGTGAGCTCTGCCTCCTCCTTGGGCGCACAGGGCCATGGCACTGCCATGCTCAAACTCGTGCATTAATGAACCGACATGAAACACCTCTCACGGTGGGGTGGAGCGGCTGGTGTTCCCTGCAGACCCCTGCTGCCTCTGCTTTCCACCCAGGAGGCCAGCACTTCCTCTGCTGCACCCACCCAGCCCTCCCGCTCTGCAGGTGATCCCTTTGGCCGCCCCTTCCCCTCTGTAGGCTGCTCTGCACAATGCACAGGGAGGTGGTGCTCCTGGGGACCTGCACCCACAGGTGTGGGCTCTCCTTCACCAGTGCCCAAGGGAGCAAACTCAGCACGTGGGAGCTGCATGAGAGGAAAGGAGAAGGCTTGTGATACAGGCAAGGAGAGCCTGAGATGCTCTCAGTAATGGACCACCCTGGCCAAGGAAAGGGGACACAGCTTTGGAGCATCCTGCTTGTGCAGCCGTGGCAGGTGGTCACTGCATATTTGCTTCCACCGACAGTTTCTCCTCCGCTTTTCGCTCCTGATTCCCCATGTGCAGATATCCACAGGGGTCATTCAGGCCTTCTCCTGCTGTACTACTGTGGGTGAATTTCACCCA
The DNA here is from genome assembly GCF_000699245.1 of Pterocles gutturalis. Lineage (NCBI taxonomy): Eukaryota > Metazoa > Chordata > Aves > Pterocliformes > Pteroclidae > Pterocles > Pterocles gutturalis. Next base: position 43,427 of record NW_010107733.1, on the reverse strand, counting down.
TGAGGAATATGTCTAGGAAAACGTTTTATCAATAGAAACCAAACCCCTCTCCGGACTACAAGGTGGTCAGTAAAGGCATATGTCCTTGATTTGCAGTAAACCAAAGCATTGCCTTGCTGTTGTTAATTATTTAATGCAACATTTTGTCCTTAACTGCCTACGAAGAGTAATAGCCAGAAATTACAACTTAAAAGGGGGCAACTTTGGATGCAGAAAAAATGTTCTTTAGGAAGCATTTCCTGTGTCCTTCTGAGGGCCTTATCTAACCAGCATCTTTCACTTTTATTTACATTTTATCTTCTTTAAGAACACTTGTGGTATGGACTGAGTCATCAATAAGGGCACAACATGAAAGGAGGGATGAAAAATAAGCTGTCTTAAGAGCACTACTCTGCAGGAAACTTATTAGCATTTATTGTGCGGTATCAGGTTACCAGAGCTGAATGGAAAGAACAGTTTATTTAAGTGGCACAAAACACAACCCTCTGGAAGTCACATTCAGTGTTTCTAAAGTACATGATGGAAAAGGACGTAAGAGAAATCTCTTACATTTTGCAGAAGCCAATAACAGGTACAAGTTGGGGGGGGGGGGTGTTAAGGCTCATGAGAGCCTTAAGAAACAGCTCTCGGATAAGGGAAATGCCACGGAATTAGGGAAGAAGGTGTAATTTACAGTGGGAGAAATCCCAGGGCTATCACATTCATAACCTACTTGCACAAAGCCTATGTTTTGTCATTCTCTTCCCTCCCCCCCACAAATCCTCCCTCCCAAATAAGAAAAGAGACATACTTAAGTAAACAGCTCAATGGATTTCCAGAACCGATTCCTGCATCTGGAAGACTTCTGAGCTTTTTCAATGGCCAAGTCACAAACCTCTCTCCCACATTAATAGAATTTGATTGCTACCGATGTAGGCTGTAGGAAAACTTTCGAAGCCTCTCTTGAGCAGCAAAGCAGGATATGTATTTACAGATGACACGCATGTGCTGCCATAAGTAATGCACACAACTAAAAACAAGGCTAGATTTACAGTTTAGAGCTTTCTTTGGCTTAGTTAATGATAAAGCGTGCATGGCTGATGTTTCACTCTGAGAAAGCAAAAATACATGCAGAGAGAGGACTTTACCTTGCTGTAGGAGAAGATATTTCTCCCTGACTTTGTTCTCTCAAAGCAGAAGGTCATGATCTGAACTTCCATTATGGCTGTTCAAAAATGCATCAAAGGTTCGATGGATAAAAGAATGTTATTTTCCAAAACCGCTGGGACACTTCCTGTCAGTTCACATAATTGAGTATTACAGTATTTAAATTACAAATTGAAGATTATTTTTACAGGTGTCATTTTAAATATAATATGAAATTTCTTGACATTACCTCAGCCGCGCTACACAACCCAGCTGCACTCGGACTTGCATGTGTGATGCACATGGCTGAAATTTTGTCATATTACATCATGGGCTACAAAAACACATAGTATAAATAGACGATGTAATATTTGAGAAAGCAAAAACATATAGTGCTGGTCCCGCTTTATAGAACCCCAGATCTAATATGGACGTGGAAATGTAAACTGTTATGAGAGCACAGATCAAAAAATCTTTAAAAAAAAGCGCAGGCGGAGGGCAGATAGATGGTGCGAGATTGCCCTCCAGTGGGCTCCCACCGCCTCTGCCTCCCCCAACCTGGCCCAGGGAGGAAAACCAACCCCCAGGACTTCGTGAAGCTGAACAAACGAGACAGCTACAGCCCATCAGGAAGAAGACACAAGTTATTCACACTGGCAGCCCTGCAGACCAACGAGGAAAATGTTAAATTAATTAAGAAAGGGATCTTTAAGAATCCTCTTGGCTTTCTATCCACAAATTGGCATTAGCGGCTGCAAAGAATTTGCTTTCAACTGTTCTAATTTAATGTGGCTTTCTAAAATGCTATTATCTCCATTCTGTAATTTGTCATTTCATTTTTACGGTTTCCAGAAAATGCCATATCTGGAAAGGAAAATTCCACCTTTCCTTGTACTCTGTTGTGACTTGTAATTTGCATTCATTCTGCATTTAAAAAAAAAATAATAAAAAAACAAACCACCTGAGTTCCCATCGAAGAAGTCTAAGTGAAACAAGAAAAGTAAAGAAAAAAACTGTCAGCAACTTCCTAATGTTGTTAACATCTAAATTGTCAACAATACTCATTAGATAAATTAAAACTCCCCTGCCCTTTTGCTACCCTCTTCCTAAAGAAACCAACATCAAGCTTTAAGTCAGTTCCAACTTTTTTAAACAGTTCCAGATCCAACATGCAGTGACCACAAACTAGGTTGGGTGGCTGGGCAGTAACTCACAGACATTGCCAAACTCAGAAGCAAGGAGCTGACATTTCATCTGTAGGCCTGTCTACACAGTAAGAATGAGAGACTGATAATTGTAGGATTAAGGGAGCAATTTTTGTTTTCTTTACAGCTGGGCTGCTCCAAGAAAAAAGAACAGAATTTCAATGATTCAAGGAGCAGATTTGTAGTGGAAAAGTCACTAACATATTGTAAATTAATTTTGATGCGTTAGTTTCAATGTTCATGCAACTATTAAAATGAAGGGCCATAGGAAAATGACCACCTCTGTTTCTTAAGACAGACCATCATGCACTTTGGTGATTTCAGTGCAGACATTTTCATTCCCCTCACTTAATTTGTCTTTTTTTTTTATTCTTTCTTCCTACAAAGAGAGATAAAATGAACAATTTTTAAAAACTTTTCCAGTTTCTCTTCATTTTTGTTGCTCTTTTTGAAAATCACAAGCACCTAAATAAAATGAAAAAAGCTCTTGTAACGTTCCTATTCAACACAGAAAGACATTTTCAAGAAAGTCTGCACCGTTTGGTATTAGGCAATTTGGGTTACCTCCATGAACAGAGCTTACTCTTTAATCAGAGACAGAAATAAAAACTATGTGACAATAAGAGAATAGTTTATTGTTGTGAAAGGAAGGTAACTCGAGGCTACCCTGGATCTAAGCTGGAAAACGAGCATGCTGAGATGCGGCTGATACTAGGAAAACCTGGCTGGCCAGATGCGGGGGTCACAACCAAGGCCACAGTCTAAAACAGATTAAAACAGGAGGGGGAGCTCTCACCCAGCCTGTCAGGGCGGAAAGGTGCCTCCAGGTACTCCACTCAAGACTTAAACATGTTATGAACCCCTTAAACAGGTCAACTATTTCCAGCATAAAAGCGAAGCACTGACTTTCTAGCCTTGAAGATTCATTATGGGCAGGTACCTACTGATGTGAACATTTAGACTTGGTGGATTTTACCCCAAAACCAAGCAATATTTGGGTTTTTTTTCTTTCTTTCAGGGATCCCTAACATTGAATCACTGGAGCTGAGTTGGAGCTCAGTGACATTTTGGTTTGTTCACATCTGAAATTCAAAGTAAAAAATATCAAGGAATGGGAGCTCATATGGATGAAACCCAAAGCAAATGTTTTCAGGAACCTCTGAGAAATGGAAGTGCTGTGTTCACATAGTTCTATTTATAACACTGCATTTGTAGGATTCATATGAGCTAGGACCCGTGGAAGAGAAACATAAAGGAAAGCTGACTTAAAGGGAAGGCAAAATACCCTATGGAATTTGGACTGGAATCTTCTAATGTAAAGGAAATCTACTGCCGAAAAGTGGGAACTACTTAAAAAACAGCTGGAGAGACCACAAGTGAAATTCATCCTGGTTATAATCTAAACACAGAAAAGGGCAACAAAGGCCAGTTTGGTTAAGCAAGAATATAAAGTCTTATACACTGTGTGCAAAAAGCCTAATAAAGGGTCTTTAAAATATAAATAGCACTGGGAACTACATAAGAAGTAGACAGAAGCTAGTTAAAATGAATAATTAAGAGATGAAGGGGTTCTAATGAGAGGTAAATGGTAAAGAATACTTCAGTTAATCATAAAAGCTTCTTGCATATTCCCATGGCAAAGAGAAGGGAAGGCAGAAAACCGCACCATTTAAAATTATGATGAAAGAGATCGTGCATTAGACCCACTCTTCATGTTGAAATGGTATTGCTCCTGATTTAAAGCAGAATACAGCTTTCTATATTTTCTGTCATCGACCATTTGTTTTCTGCTTATGGTATGAGGGTTTCCTCTCGTCTCAGTGATCCGTGCAGAAAAGGGACAGGCTGTCCAGCTACTCATTCAGATGCCACCGAATGTGAATGGAAGTCAATGGAAGTGGGAGTTAAAGTGAAGCAGGGTGAGGTACCTCTCTTCAGGTGCCTGTCTCCCACCACAAACTATGAGAAAGCCTAAAAGTGAGAAAAAGTGAGAAAGTGCCTAAAGTTAGGTGTGAGGACATGACTGTCTTCACAGACATAATTTTAATCTAGTTACAAATTTTCAAGGAAATAACCCAATGACTTGAAATCAAGGGACCTTACTGGTTTACAGAAACCAGGGGTATAACAGCCTCATAGTAGCAAATTGCAATTGCAAATGTAATAGGAAATTTGTCCCCAGATTAAAAAAAAAAATCGTTTCTGCCCATAAATGGCATCCTTCCATGGAAAACTGATGAATTTAATCTGTGAGTCATTTCTCATGGAATGGTAAAGTTACAAGGGGTAAATGGCTTGTTCAACTGCAGAGATGCTCAAACAGCATAGCTGGAAAGAGCTGGCTAGTGTCTTTGCAGTTGCAGTGGTTAGTTCTGGAGCTCTGCCTTATTAATATTTTGAACTATTCAGTGTTATGCCTTTCCACAACACTAATTGCATGCATTTCAAAGAGTAATAACGTCTTTGAATGGCAAAGTTCAACCTCCAGTTCCTTCTTTTTTTCTTTGAGAAGGGCATGTGTGAGTTACATGAAGTGTAATATACATGATTTGCAAGGACGACTTTGCAATCATCTGTTCAGAGACCACCTCAGACTAGGGTTTTGTCCAATTTCTGATGAAAGCTATTTTTTTACTAAATTCCTCTGTTTCATTTTAGTGTCATAATTAAACACCTCTTGAAAGCAAAATTCCAAAGGGGTTTGTCTTCTGCTCCAAAACAGAGTCCATTCTGTGGGAAAGGACTTCGGTTTTACAGTGAGCTTTTATTTGGAAGTAGCAACACTTGAGATTTTTGACCTGTGAAATCCAGGCTTTCAGTGAAGTTGAAGGGGTGTTTTGCACTTCAGCAGGGATGCCCACAGAGTCGGGGTGTGGCAGAGCTGTCTGCGCAGTGTGGGAGGTGGCACTTACCCAGCCTCTGTAGAAAGTGTACTATGGAGTGTGCTCAACATGTTATCCAGCTTAACTGTGGGCAATTTCTGTGAGGTCTTATTTGTAAGAGCTCACAAATCTCAAACAACTGTAGCAATTACTTCCACCCAGTGTAGTGATTCCACCCTGGATCTGATGTGGTAACCCAGAAGCAAAAAGCTCCAAATAGAAATTAATAATTTCTTATATACTTTCTTCACAGGCAACCATGGTCTAGCTGAGGAGCTCCCTGAAGGCTCAGCAGTGTTCCTGGGTGGTGCTTTTTGAAATAGAGTCATTTTGAAACAGTGACATGACTGAAATAGATTAACACAAAACTCTGTTATTTTACATGTTAGGTGTCCGTATCCAATAATAATAGCTGTTGCTTATTAAGTACTTGCTATCAAAATCCTCAAGGTTCTTAAAAGCACATCTGAACCAAAAAGATAACTGGTTTCACAAAAGCCCTCTGTCATGAACTACCAAAACAAAATTATTTACTTCCACTGAAACAAGAGGTTTGAGAGTTCCTACTGTGTTAGCTCTATCCACAAGTCCTCAAAGTCTGTGGGAAACTTTCCATTGACATTCAGGTTCCTATCACAGAGCACAGGGAAGGGAAATGTCCTAACTACGCAGGCAGCACTTGTGCTAAAAGAACATAAGAAACAAAATTTCCAGCTATAAACACAGGGAAGAAGAAAGGCTAAATTCAGGGCACACCTAAGTCACAACTCAGTTGATTTTCCTAAAAGCTGGATATCACTAGAATGAATAAACCAAGTGGGATACATCAGTGGTGTTTCAGCCCTGTAGCTACACATTCAAATGCACAGTTTGCATTAGAAAATCCAGTAAAAGGTCTTTCAGGTGCAATGTGATTTTTTTTTTTTTTTACAGAAGACTTTCTTGTATTTGTTTTGAATAGTCATTAATCAGAGCAATGGAGAGGGGAAAAAAACCCACCAGAAATGGAATATCACTTAACAAGCCTGCAATTAGTGGACTAACGAGTTTGTTGTTTTTGTACTTTTTCCCACTGTATGACCTAACGGAATGCTATCAAGCATTAAACACACCACAGCTCTAGCAAGAGCATTGTGGTCTTTTACAACATGCACAGCCATACTGGAAGTCTCTGTGAATTTAGCTGTTGCAGAGCTAAAATACACTTGATGTCTTGTCCATCTCAATTTATCATGAACTGTATGTCAAGAGCTCAGTATTGATGAAGACAGCATATGAGAAGTCATGTGCTTGGACATGTTCCAGTGTTTAAGCATAATAGGAATCGCAAGGAATTTAGTCCTATCTTGATATTTGAAGAACAATGCAAATAATATCAGATTTCAGATCCGTAAGAAGTGCTTAACTCAGAGCCAAACCAGAGAAATGTACAGGTGTCTTTTCCTGATCATTTCCAAAACCACCCTGTCCCTCTACGTTTCTAGTTTTTCCTCATTTGAGAAAAGAGGGGGAGGGTGAATGCTTTTTGATTAGCAAAACTAAGGAGTTGTGCAACAATGCAAAGGGAAGGTCAGAGTTCAAATTCAACATGCTGGATTGCTTGTCTCCCTCAATCCTATTCACTAAATCAGCAGCACTGAATTGCTATGATGACAGGAAGAATTTGGAAGGGGAGGAAGGTTGTGCTAGTATTGAAGACAAAAAATAAATCTATAAAATTATTGTTGTAATCTCTTTCCAGTCAGAAGAATCTGTCCATTAAAAGAATGAATAACTTTTTACCTTCACTGAAAAAGGATTAATTTGTTTTTTAAGTGTCAACTATGAATATACATTGTTGGGTATTGTTTGATTACAACCCAAAATCTGTGTTAGATAGGAAACTTTTCCCAGCAATAAAATGCTTCTCACATAAAATATCTATTTAAACAAGCAAATATTCTCACTGAATGTTTGTGATCCAAATAATGGCATTATGAGAGCCTGCCACAAAACCAGCTAAGCATTGACTCTTGCCCAGATTACCAAAGCAGTTACGCACTCAGCTTGCATTGAAAATTAGAAGCTTAAATCCCTTTGAGACCCTGGACTCATAAAAAAGTCAGATCCAAAAAATAATTCTTACTGAGAAATCAGATCATATCATGAGATTAAGGCATACTCCTATTGGGAAATGAAATACTATCTCACTGAGAAATTATCAGAGCAGCTTAAACACAAAGAGACTGAAACTGGGCAGTTTCGTTAAATTATTTCCATTTTTAAAAGCCTCAGCAGTCATCAAGCACTGGAACTCAGTAGTAATCCTGTCTTGTTTGAGTCCTTGAAAATACGAGGTACAGCTTGCAAAAAATTTTAGACTTGTAGCCAAGCTATGACTAAGGGCACTCAGCATCAACACCCACTGGACCTAAAAAGCAGACTCCTGACTCAGAAAGAGTTAAGTTATGAACTGAAGTTTAGCAGAGAAAATTAAGTTTCTCTGGGGCTTCAGAATGACTCATCCATACAACGTTGGAACTTCTCTCCATCCATGGATCTTAGGTAATGCTACAGCACGTTTTGGTGCACCTGGTCCTATGTGGGGAAGGGATGGAGATAGGGGCATGGCTAAGTGACCCTTCATTCAAAGCTGCAAAATAGATACCTCCTTTCCAAAGAGTGCCTGGCACAGGAGAAACAGTGGTGAAAGTGGTCTCACCCTTCTCTCAAAGGTGAGTCAACAGACAGCAAAGACTGCCAGACCTCTGTTGGTGGGGTAGGGGCTGGTACAGCTATTGATCCTATAGGACAATTCCTATAGGTCCATCTTGCAGAGTAAGAGGGTTTACTGGTGTGCCTGTGGGCATCTCATGCCAGGGAACGGTGCCAGAGAAGAGACTCAGGGATAATGGCTGTACGAGGACTGAAACAATGTCTGAGACGTGGGTATCTAATGTCCACCTACTTCCCCAGCTTGGGCAGCCTGTTTTAAGTGACTTAGCACCTTTGAGGCAAGCACCTAGCTCCCTCTGATTTCAGTAGCTACCTGGGTATTTCTCCTTCAGGTGTTGAAGACACTCAGCTCTCGAAAGCCAGCTCCAGCACACAGCCAGACACCTTGGCTGAGATTTACCCCATAAATTTTAAACCTTTTAAAGTTATGTGCCTAGTCTAAACTAGCCACCAATCTCCCTTCTGAAGTCCATGTGAAGAGATAAATCTGTCCAGGGAGGAATTCACTCCATTTATCCTAGACATTTCTCCTAATTTGTTTTCTAAGAAATGGCTTGCATACTGCTTTGCAGGAGTGAGGCTGTATCTGTTAGTGCTGTTTCAGCTCCTATAGATCTCATAATATGACTACTGAAGATATATTCAGCTACTGAATGCACAGAGATGCTTTTGAACCACAAGTACAATATTTTTTCTCCCTGTCAGCATCTTCTCAGTGTAGTCCCACATCTGAGCACACCTTACTTGTAAATTATGAGCAGAACAAACACACTTTTAACTGATGTTTTTCTCATAGATCAAGAGTTAAATATATTTTTCTGTGAACTGTATCTATTAAGCTTCCATTGTCAATGAAAAATCATTCCTTGACAAGAAAAATAAAGCTCCTATTTTTTTTAAGCAATTGGCTGTCTTTCCTTTTTTCCACAGCAGACAAGAGAAAATCTAGAAAGTTAGAGATGCTCTTATCCCTAAGGTTACTAAAAAAGCAAATCAACACACAAAAAAAGTCTAAGAAAAAAAACTGAACTGAAACTGAGACACAAGGGATAATCCAAGCAGCATTTTCATCACAAACCTTGACAACCCTATGTTGTCTTACAGTACAATCTTTTCTTATATATGCAGCTGATATGCAATTCAATGTGTCATTTTTTTGGATGTGATAGCAAGAAATTCCAAGAATCGTTCAGCCAAAGGTAACTATAAGTATAATATAATGTGTGGGTATAAAAACTGAAACCCCTTATTTTGTGAAGCACTTCACAGAAGATGTAAAAAATCCACCTTCCATTAGAGCCAGATTCCAACCTCAGATACACGCTCGGGGCTCTCATTAAAGGCACTGAGAGCCAGAAGTACTTTGTCGAGGGCAGACTTCAACCGATTTTGGTATTTATCCTTACAGAGCAACTCTACTGAAACCTTGATTAGCCAAATGGAACAGAGACATGAAAGTAGTTTAGATTAACAGGGTTTGGATAAGTAGGAGAGGTTTTAGTGTTTTGCTATGCACTTTAATAGATGTGACCTTAGGCCACAAATCAGCAATGCTTCTGGGCACATGCGTAACATTAACCATATGAGCAGCTGAGTGAAGGCAGCAGGACTCTTTGTGCTCTTAAGCATAGGTGTATGTGTATGTCCAAGGTAAAACTCACCCCCAATAAAAGGAGGATGGAGGTAATTAAGGATGGTGTATTGTTCAGTTTTGTTTTTTACCCTAATCCAAGCTTAAATCAAGCACCCTGAGACAGAGACTGCTTGGTTACAGACAAGTGACCCGTTCATGACAGCCAAGTAAAAGGAGCTAAACCAACTAGCTTTGGGTACAGGTGAGAAAAATCTTAGACAGCAACAGTTTAAAATCTCCGCCAATAGAGCTTAGGAAAGAAATCCCAACAGGTCTGGAAGCGTATGATGCAATGCCCACAGGAAAATCATTCTCCTTCTCCTTAACCTTCAGAACAGAGAAATGAATGTACACCGATTTTTATCGCAGTTTCCAAAGAAAATGAGGCTATTGGAGGAGCTGTCTGTATCCCAAGCTCACTCCAGTAACTTTTGAACCAAGTTGCAGAGACAGCAACAATCACTGAGATCCTGAAAGTTTCACAACAATGTCAAATGCTGTAGCAATGGGACAATAAAGTGCCTAGGATAGCTTTGCATTTTAAGTTTATATAGTCTTTTGTCCTAAAAACCCCAAACTTGTCTTTCACTAATAGCTATCACATTACAAAACATTAAGGAGCAGTGGTATGTGCTAACAAAGGCACATGACAACCCTATGACATCTAAAACAGGGATAATACAGAGCTGCAACAAATCAAGCCTCCCAACACTAGCTGGTAGCTTTTCCCTATAATGGTTAATAAAAATAAATGTTTCTTATTCGATTACCCAGATTATTCGCACTGACTCCCTGCCTTTTGTAGGGAAGTGCAAAAGCTCACAGCAGTGTGCATAGGGGCTCACACCTCCCCACACCGTGCCATGGGATGTGGCCACGCTCCCTCCCTGTACATAGCACTTGGAAGACCGTATGTGAGACGAGAGAGTCTGTTACACTGGCATGAGGCTGGGGCATTACAGGATGAATAATCTTGTAACAGATTTTTTCAGCTTCATGAAAGAGTTGAAAGCAAAGAAAGAGCTCCTTGTGGACATTTCCATTTGCTAACAAAAGAGATATGTGCACAAACTAGCACAGCTGAAGTTTGGAGAGATGGAATTTTTTTTTCCTGTTGTATTACTTCAGTCATATCAATGCTTTATTAGTAATTGTTTTAATAAAGCCCTTAAAACAATTAAGGATCCAATATCAATCTATTTTGGAAGAATAAAGATCTGTGCCTTATGGGACACATGCATCAAGCTTCGTTCAGCTGCATGACAGCAGCATGGTCAATCTGCCTTCTCAATCTTAACTCCCACTGTGGAGCTATTGCTGGAAAGGAACTGGGAAGAAAGGTTATTCCTTTATTAAGGGAAAGCAATACTGTAAGTTTTAACAAATATGGGGAGACATCAGAACATTAAATACCCATGAGTTGAGCCCCTATATAAGGACGTTCTCTCGAAGCAAAAGCATATCAAGGGAATTGGGAGCACTGCACTGAAAGCAAGTCAGTTGGGGGTGTTACAGATTGGTGTTTTTAACAACAGAACCATAACAGAGAGGCAACACATGCCCTGTCTGGGTTCAGGCTGCATCCCCCACTGCCTTCAGCAGAAACTCCATATGCAAATACACAGGAAAGCAGTTTGCCTGAGATTAGACGAAAACTGTGAAGTATCCAGTGAAAACAAAGGCTCCTGGGGCTGCAGCGAAGAGAGAATGATGAAAAAAGTGTTAATGTGGCAATAGTAGTGATGAAGAGTAGAAGGAGATGGCAGCAAGTACAGGTAGCAAAAACACCCCAAAAAGCCAGTGCTACTCAGACAATGCAGCGTTTTATTCCCACACTGCTTTCACTTCAAGTTGTCCTTCTGTCACTGAACTCAAACATCTGTAAATCTGTCACAGGCCTGCAGCCCTGTGCCACTCACTGGGGAAGGAAACAACCATGTCCACCTGTTTGTGACCTCTCTCCCCTCATCGCTGCTCCCCTTGGCATCACTGATACTGCCTCAGGTTTTGGGGAGAGTGACAAAAAAAGAGGCAAGAATCGGGTCCCTGGAAGTCCTCTCAGGGTGCTACAAAATCAACACTCTGAGGGAAAGGGAGCAGAAGGAGGGAGGCATGAAAACAATACTAACCCAAGAGCCACTTGTGGGAAAGTTTGGAAAAGCAGCTCAATGCTATTGCCAAAGAAATTTTTGTGATTATCTACATGCAAAGTGTTTCATTTTCCTCGTGTTGTGTACCAGACTGTGCTTTGTGATGGAGAGCATTGGTTGGGAAAGGCACAGAAACTGCTTTTTTCCCCCACCTGGTTTTCTAGATAGGGATCTTGAGCAGTAGTATTTGCAAATTTTATGGAGAATCTGATTATTTCATCTGACCTTCTTTTGCTGCTGACAGTCACTCCTAAATGTAGGAAATCGATCCCATAGACTGCTCACCAAATAGCTCCTAAATTAGATTTTGGTACAGCCTCAAAGAAAATTAGCCAATTATTGGTACATATAATTCTACGACACAATCCAAAAGGGAAAGCCTGTTAGCTCAAGTATTTATTTCTTAGGTTAAAAAAAATACAGAAGACAGATATAGATAGACAGATACAAAAATATATATAATTTAAATAGGGTTTAAGAAATTGTACGGCTGGTAGAATAATAGGTTAGCAAAAATGTCTAGCCTGGCAGAAAGGTCAATGAATTTTTATACTTGCCCAACATGCAAGATCTTAGACCTTCAGGCTGTGTCTGTAACATTTTATACATTAAATGTACCCTGGACTGTTTTCTAGCTCAGGGGCCAACTGGCATGGGCTGTTCCACATCCATCTTCTCCAAATCTCCTCCTCTCTAAATCAGGATGGCTACAACCAGACTGTCTGCTGGGAATAATCCTGTCGTAATTCCTGAAATGCCTGGAAATTGCTCAGGATAGTGCTAGTCGGCACAGGCTGAAATCATGTCACAGACTACCCTGAGTAACACCATAAACGATAAAGTTCCAGTGCTCAGGGAAAGTTCCTGGCATGGTTTCATTTACTGGTATAGACATATCCAAGGAAAGCCCAAATTCAGGACCTTATGTAACTTTACTGGATACAGCAGTTTCTAAGAAATGAAACAACATGCAGGTCCTGAATCTCACACTGGAAAGTGTGGAGGTTCCCTGGGCTTTTTATGATCTTCAGGAGGAAAGCTAGTTGCACTTCAGTGAAAAATCCTCTGTAAGCAGTTCTGAGACTCTCAGGATAAAAGCATATCAATATTTTGCATAGCACCACACTTCATGGATGTCGTACTGCACACCGCTGACCTGCGATACTGCAATGTGTGTAGCTAAACCATAATTCTTAGATTGGCTGTCTTTCGCCAACATGAATGTACATCTGAGCTCTGCAGTTCTCTCCTGAGGAAGTGCAATCAGTTCCATTTTATGGGATAAAAACTAAAATAAAGAACACACTAAGCTTTGTGTGTGGGAATTTGGGGGCCTTGCCTCCATGTCACAAGTGATCTGTGCACCCTGAAACCCAAGTTCCAGCTGAATCTCCGAAATAACCCTGTTTGTTACATTCAAAAGTGTAATCTATGTCCAACCTGGAAGCAAAAATGTCGGGTCTCAAGTCAGAGCCTCAGCTATAGAACAAGCTTCCTGCTGTCTTCCTCTCTGAGAGATTTTAGAAGGAAACAAATGTCACAAGAGGCTTGCAAATAAGTGTTAAAACACCCTCATTTCTAGTGTTTTGTACAACTGGTGTGACAGCCCAGAACTGGCTTCAGTCTCTGACAGCTTCTGTGTAAGAAATGGCCCTATAGAAATAGGGTCCTTCACACCGAGTATGAAAGTCAGACTCTCGTATGTAGGATCTTTTCCAAGCGAAGCCCCATCCTGCCACGTCTCATCCATCTCACCCAAGAACACACAAGTACTATTTGTTATCCTCCTTTTCAGCCTGCACAGCTATGTTTTTTCTGGCTTGTATCCACAAAAGGAAAATATAACAAAAGAAAAGTCAAGGATGGATTGTAGCTATGAAAGAGATTTAACGACAAACACATTGGCATTTTCTCTTTTATTTTTACATTTAATTTTACCAGTTTCATTACAGCATTCTGCTAGGTGACATGCTGGACTTTGTTTGGTACAAATAGCCAAAAACTGTGATGTGGTCCTGCAGTACTGTATTGCTCCAATACCTCTCAGTGATTTCCTCTCCCCACCCTCCCTTGTCTTTTCTAGCAGATTTTAAAAAGAAACAACCAAACTTTATAAAAGAGACTGTGCTAATTATTAAAATCTCTTTTTAAAATCAATTTTCTTCTCTTGTCTCCCATATCATGCACTTGGAGGTGTGAATATATTAGTGGGTCACACTGGTTTACAGGGAAGCTAAAGAAATGAGATGTGGTTGAGTTTCTAGGAAAGGTTAGTACATCCTGCATGGGAGGCTGTTTTTTGTCATGGAAACTAGGATTATAAACTATTCTCCTGCTTCATCTTGCATTATTTAAACATTAAAGTGAGATATCTAAATTGGAGCCTATTTTTCATCTATAACCAACAGATGCAGACAGACACGTTCATTGCCTGTATAGGGAGCTGAGGAGTATGAACCCCTAGGCAAGTTGGTCTGGTGCCTAAAGTTAGATGGAATGAATCCAAGCTGAAGGTCCTCATTTTGCAGATTTTATTATTTTAATATGATTAAAATATCTAAGGCACAGGATATGTATTTCTTCCTGACAATGGGAATAAAAGAATGGAAAGACAATGAGATCTTTTGAGATATAAACAGGGGGACATGGAAGAAAAGCTCATAAAGTCCTGGGGAGACCATCCCAATAACTTTGATAAAGAGGTAGAAAATAAATTTTAAAAACTAAGATATGGGAAAAAAGTTATAAGAACCTTTAGGGGTCTGGAAAGACCATCTCTATTAAAAGATACAAAAGCTCAACAATGAGCTATGTTACTCATTTACAATGAGGTATGTTACTCCTAATCTTTCAGGAGATAGATTTCTAGCATTGTCACCAACACAAATGGGGTTCCTGGGCTTTAAAGAACACAGCTGATTGTAACCAGATACATTCAGAGTATATAAGAGGTTCCAGTATGAAGTGGGACACCTTTGGCAGTCCTTAGCAGAGAAAACCATGCCCTCACCATGACACATCTGAGGACATCCTCCTCAGGCAGATTCTCCAGTTCAGCTGGAGATTCCTGCACTTGGTGATGGGACCACCCTTTGGGGCCTTCATGGCCTAGTTTATTCTGATCAAACAAAACGTCTGTAATTTATGTAAATCTCTGAAAATCCATTCCCCTATTACAAGCCTCTCTTTCTCCCACTGACATCAGGAGGAAAGAAAGATGGAAGAAGTAATGATGCAGTACAGATGAAGTCACATAGAGACATAAATGAAAACCCTAGACACAAAGAATTTTCTTTTCTTACCAGATTTCATGAGACATTCCTGGATCCTCCCATCTCTTTTGCAAGCTCTTTCGTGTGGTTTTGCTCCTTAAGGAGGAGCTATAACACAATGACACCACTCATAGTAAACCAACTGAAGATCAACTAATTAAAACTACCCAGTAGCATAGTAAGGGAGGTTAAGTAGGGGGTTAGCATCTCTCTCACAGGAAACAAATACAGACAGGGGACACTTCTGAAGATACTGGCCAAAGCATGACTCAAGCAAGGTGAGTGGTTTGTGTATCAAACCAGGTTCTGACAACTGTTCTCGTTACCGGATACTTCAGTAGTTAACCTCATCTTTCCAACACACACACACACCCCCTCTTTCCCATAATTCCCCCACATCTGCATCATTTCCTCCTCTTGAAAGTATTATGGGAGGAGCACTCCTTCAAATTGTCACTTTAGTGAATGATTCATTTAGATCCCCTTAGGAAACACCAGCTGATAATTAAGCTCTATCTGAAGCTGGCAGATAAGCCTGCATGAGAGCTTTAGTGATATACACAGCAAGGAGCTGAGGAGTGACCACAAGTTATGGCAACCTTAGTTTGGAACTTATTCTCCCCTTGACCTGGAGCAGACTTTGGAGCACACCACAAAGTACGTTCATCTTGAGTTATTACTCGTTGGCTCTTGAAGTGTCTTGCTTAACTTCACTTATCAGTATATTTATTTGTTGGAGTTTGTTTATATCAAGACCACCTGGTTCATAGGGATAAACAATCTTTTTACTAGGTGCATAAATCTAGCAAAGCAATTTTAGCTTTACATTTAGCTTAAGTTTGTTGATTCTTTACAATCAGTAGTGAGTGCAGAATGAGAAAAAAATGAGATCTGTTTCTTTTTTTCTTCCAGGAAACCTATCAAAGCAAGAAAATGATCATTCCAAAGGAATTTTCCACATGCACATACATCATTTTAATTTACTAATTCAAATTAAGGTCAATTTACATCCTGTTCTTCTGACTTTGCAACTAGATCTATGAAAAAGAAAATTAGAAAAATTATAAATTTCAATGCAAGTGCTGAAAAAAACAGGGCATTTGAGATTAGAAACACCTTTAGTCTCTGGATCATTGAACATCCTTCTGAATGACTTCTTGTACCTGTGGTCAGGCTATGTCCTTGAAATTCTCTTCCAAGTTAAAGAATCCACAATGGTGAAAAACTGTGCTGTGAGAAAAGGTTCTCTTATTAAAATAAGGCATCAGTGTGGTATGGTGGAATTTTCCTTTCATAACATAAGCCTCTTCAAGGCTTTGGTACTTAACACAAGGCAGTTGTGCCAATGTGTTCCTGGAAATTGCAAAGATCAATGAGAGAGATTTCAGCACCAGAGTTTATGCTGGTTAAAGCTATAATAAAATAGAACAATCAAACCACTAAGTGAATGGATTATGTTATATTTCTCAGTAAACTTTGTATCTCTCTAAAAACTGTATCACAACAAAGATAAATTATGAAAAAAAAAAGAATATGTGAAGGCATGGCACAGAAGCTGAAGGACAGAATGAAATGCATGTGGATGGATCTGAAACAGGTTATTACAGACAAAACTCATCTCTTTGATTATCAAATAAATCATTTATGGCTGAAGGAAATCTTGTGAGCTAATCTATTTAGATTTCACAAAAAATAGAGCCACACTGGGCATTACTAGTTACAACACAGATGATAGAGATAGCAGTAATTTTTAGGTGGGTACTGGTTTAGCAGAAAATATTCTAACTGGGTTGGGGGAAGGGGGAGAGGCTGTCAGTCTTATTCTTCCACTGAGTATCCTCAAAGATAAGCCTTGAGACCTATTTCATTTCTAATAGTCATCAGCTACCTGAAAGCTGTCTTACAGTTGCAGGAGGCAGAGGTGCGGATTTCAACAATGCAAATTTTCCTGCCAGGTGATTCTGAGGAGTATCAGAAAAAGGATGAAAGTTATCAGTAGAAAGTTTAAGTTACATGGACAAGGCTGCTGCTCTTGGGGTGCTCAGGTTAACTGTCTAACCAGGGATTCTGAATCAGCCTGGGAGGGTGCAGCTTCTCTTTGTTCACTTTAGAAAAGCCTTGTAGACCCTAGGCTAGAGTTTAGATTTCTAGTCCCTAGAAACAACTTAAAGCCATCAGTATGACTATTGCTATTAGAGTTGTGTAACAAAGTCACTTGCTTGAAGCTGTAGGCTCATCGGTTGGAAATGATTAAGATGAAAAAGATCTGCACTAATTGTTAAACGGCAATATTAAAGGCTTAGGACGTAGGACAGGTATTTCATGCAAGGATAGGGAAACAAACACCGTTGTCAAAAGCAGCAACATCATTTACTGTACTGTCTACAGTTCCACTGACCCAGAAACACAGTTTTAGTTCTTGACAAGTGACTTATGACTGGAGAAGAGAGGAAAGGAGAGTCATTAAGACATTAAGAGCAAAAGAAGAACCTGTTTTATGAGATGAAATCAAAATAATTTGTTTAGTCTAGCAAATAAATTCTGAGTGACCTGCTCCATAAATATATCAAAAGAGTAAACACAGGGAGGAATAAGTACTATTTAACCTGAAAGTCAGGGTTAGCACAAGAAATTATTAGCAGCAAACACATTACACTTGGCAAGTAGAAGATTTGTAACTGAGCTGGGGTTCTGCAACAGTCTTCCAGTAGCAAGAAACCTAGCTAATTTCAGGATGAAGCTTGATCCACCTAAGAAAGTTTGGCTAGACTATTAGGAGACAAAGCATCAGGAGCCAGGAGTTTCTTCCAGGCCTGTTTCTTTATTTCCCCTGAACCTAAATCAGAAGTGGTTTCTCTAGAATTTTTTAAGCATGATGGCAAACTGGATGGATAAAGAAGAAACAGCTGATATTATTTATTTGGATGTTCAAATAATAATGAGTGACCTTTACAGAAGACTACCGTGTAAGCTTTATACTTACAGAAAAAGATTAATAGTAGAATATACCAAAATTCTGGTTTTCAGAATGTAATTCCCCATTTGTGTTCTTTCTCTTTTCTATCTGAAGTACCAGGCACAGGACATGTTGAGAAGCAGGATACCAAACTAGATCGGCCACTGCATTCATAGCACTTTGCCTATATGGCAAGTCCTTCATTCTTATATTTCCAAAGGTTATACAGCTGAAATGTATTATCTTAGTCTTGGATTCTTTACTCTTTCTGTTGTGATTTTCTCTGACATAAACCATAGCAAAAGAGCCTACATGATTTCAGCACTAGGAGATTGCAAAGTAAACCATTTTTACATACCATGTCTGGTAACACTTTAAAATAATAGCCCAGTTAATTAATGATGAACTACAGTGAATATTCTTATACATGTACATATGACATTCCTATTAGTGCCAAATGAGTTCATCATGATTAATGTTATTACAGTACATACCAGCGAAATTCATAAAGACCATTATGTTGAACGGTTACCCAGTACCAAAAAGAACTCCCCTCCAGCCAGCAGCCCACACTCAATAAGGAAGATGAACAAAGTTCTATTCTGAGATTCATGGAGTTGCATTATTATCAGCTCAGTATGAGATACAGGCCTTTAAAGGAGATCTTCAGAGCAACCTTCAGTTTTAGAAATTAATTCACAGCCAGGCATGGAGGTTAACAGGCTTGAAATTCAGGACACTAAAGTTGGGTCCTGCAGGGCTTGATTTTTCACCAGTGCAGGTAAAAGCCTATGGAGCTGTGCATGCTCGTCCTCTTTAGACAACTGTCTTTTTATCATGACGGAAAAGATGAAGCATGCCTGACTGAGAGCAGAGGTCATCATGTAAAGAAGGGCACCAAGTCCCACTGCCCTCTCCTTCCATCAGCTGCATGGCAGGGACAGGCAGCATTGCCTCCCTGGGACTTGTACGAACTGTGTTTAATGCCCAGATTTCACAACACAACCTGGCCACAGAGTCAGTATCTACATCGGTAAACTCAACAGGGCCAGTGCACGGGCAGAGGACTGGCAAACCTTCCTTCAGCCTGCTGATCATTGACAGCACTCTGTCAGATTTTTGGCCTGTGCCAGCCAAGATTCTCACAGACACCACACCAGCGTGGTTCAGGGATTAGCATAGACAAGAACCACTCCTCACAGGCAGTTTGGATGTAGGCACTTTGTTTTGGGGGAAGGTCAGCAAGTTTAAGTTCACGCACACAAGCCGTATGACACCAACCGAACTTAGTGCCAAAGAAAGCCCATGATTGATTTCTCCACCTCTTGTGGATACAGCCAGAAATGCTGTGTCTTCTAAGACCCACACCGCCCCTGACTCACCACAGCTGCAGTGAGTACTTTTGGCTTTCCCGCACTCATGGTAGAAATCGAAAGACAACCTCTTCTAGGAGTGGAAATACGGACAATACCAGTGTTGTTACAGAGGAGCAGGAGACAACTAAAGGAAGAGCTAAGGCTGCAGGAAACTGGAATGGTTGACCAGCAGAAATGCAAAGTTGCAATATTAACACCTGATAGGTGTATTCTTCCAGCTTACGTAGAAGTTTGTCTGTTTAACTGCAAGTCCTGAGCTGTAGCTCTCAGGAGTTTCGCATGTCAGGATAGCTGAGATACACTCTGTTGGGCTCTGCAGCCACTGACAAATGAAGAGTGATGTGTGCAAATTTCTGACATTAAAACTGAATCCATCATGTTTAAATGATACTCAAGATCAGCGATTAAGGTTTTTTTGTAACCCAAAAGGAAAGGACTCATTTTGTCTCTCAGCATTTCTGAGTCTCAGGAAGTTGATTTTTCAGCAGTTCTGAAGCCATTTTCAAAAGTGTCCTGTTAAGGGAGTGAAAATGAAGATGGAGGAGCTTGGAAATAAGGATATTTACTTTTGAAATAGCTAGAATTTCAGAGAAAACTGATATTTAATCTGGGATATTTTAACTAGAAATGTTGCCAGTGATAGTAATTGTCCCCATTATTTATACTGAAATGTAATTAAGATAATTATGAGGAGAGTTTTCTCACTAAAATAAGCAGAATGAAAAAGAAAACCTATTAGGAGTATCTTGCTGAGTAAAAAGCAGAAAGTTCCAAATTTTTTAAGTGCAGAAGTAAAACAAAACCCTAGAAACAAAGCCATTTTCTACTAAATAATAAGCATTCTTGTAAATTGTCGCCTATTACTTCTCATAACTTTCTTACCTTGTTTTCCATTCTGAAACACCTGCCATTCACACCCTAAAGTCACTTGTCCAATCTCATTTTTTTCTCTTTTACCATAACTTCTGGTCTTGTGCAGAATGCCCTACACTATTAAATGCTTAAGCACCAGTTTTGCTGTAAGCTTGTGAGTAGTTTCAGTGACATCTGTAGCTCTAATCATGCTGATTATGAACACATGCTTAAATACATGAGTTTTGGTAAAGTTTCTCTTCAGTTGTCTTCTCTGCAGCTCCTCTCTTTTCAGGCTGAATCAAGACTTCATTTTCTCCATACCCTGCAAAATTTCCTTGCATGCCTAGCTACAATACTGAGGGTTAAACACATAAGAAATAATTTACTTGTTACTTTTCAGCTAACCCAGCAGGAACTGTCAAGAAAGACTCTAAATTCTCAAAACCTCAAAACCAGTATTCCTTGTACCACAGACCACATATCTCGCCAGTCTGAGGACCTCCTACATCAGGCCTTATTGAAAACACCCCGTGTCCTCTTTAACATCCTGTTAATCTTCAATAATGTAGCACCACAAAATGTGGTGTCTCAGGTCAGGAGCATCTACATAACTTAGTACTTTGTATGTCAAAACCAACCAGTGACTTGCAACCAGAAATGAATCCACAAGCCATACCCTTGGCCGTGTATATTCCCAGGGAGGCATTTTGGAATACAGATGGGAACACAAAACTTTGACACCCTTAATATTGCTGGAGGATGTAGCTGTGCAAGGAAAAGAGTGACAGCTGGGGAACCTGATCTAAATTCTCATCTTGAGTCAGTCACTGATTCATTCTAGCCCATATGTGGCTCAGTTTTCTCAAGGGTAAAGCATGGGTGATACTTTTCCATTTAAGTAAAGTGCTACAACTACAAGGATGATCAGGCACATGTATTATTTTTAGGATATACAGCAATGATAGAGTCAGAGAATTTTCCAAACTAAAAGAATAATTAAAACCAAGCAAACTCAAAGGAGGGGCACGCATTTTCCGAGTCAGCTCTGGATTTGTCTCTGAATAGCTGTGTGGCTGGTGACACTACCTGTTAAGAAAACTGCCCCTTATTTCCTATTTTAAGTCCCCATCTAGTGGCACTCATCCACACGTTAACAGTTTTAATTGTTTGTTCTATGTAATAGATGTCCATCAAAAACATCCTTAAATTTTCAGCTGACATGTTTAGCAATTCTGGAAAATTAAAATATGGGGAAAAGTGTCTGCCAACATTGTTTCAATAAAGCTTTTTTTTTTTTTCATTTAAGAAACTTGAAGTCTGGCATAAAAGTGAGCTTCGTATAGCAGGTGTGTGATTTCACCCTCCTGAAGAAACAGAAGTGGTCAAAAAATAAGATTCAGAATACAGTCTGCATTTACAGTGTACTTAGCAAAAATCAGCTTCACTTTTAATGCAACCATCTTGGAAGTCTCCATCTTCCATGACCATCTTAGTCTTCTCGTAGCTTCCGGATACGAGAAGTAGGGTCAGGAGGACCTTTGTTCTCACCAGCATGACTGCTCTTAGATTTTTATTTTATGTGTCCTGCAGAACATTTTAGCCCTGTGTCTGTTATAGCAGGCAAGCCATGTATTCCAAGTTTATCTAGGCAGTTTCTGTTAGGGTAGTCTTCATTGTATGACAGACCAAATGATTTTCATAACTACTGAGGACTCACAACTGTCAGTAAAGACAACAACACCTGTATTTTGAGTATATACAGTCATATACAAGACTGAATTTTGCAATAAATCAAACTCAGGTTATCTTAAATTGGGCATTTAAATTTTAGAGTATAATGTTTTAACTCAGTGGTTCAAAGCTTTTGTGATAGTGCTGTCCTGTACTTAAAAGGGGTATGGGGAAGGTGATAAACTCTCCTGAAGTTTGGACTTACGGAAGCCCAGATTTTAAAGTCATGGTCAGGACAGAAAATACCATGAGGAAATTAATAATTCTGACTTCATGGTTTGAACAGATATTTAGCCATATGATAAGGAATAATTCTTCCCTAAGTAAGTAACATCCACTCCCTCCCCTAAAAGTGGCAAAGGTCCCACTGAAACAAAACATATTGAACCATGCAATTAGAGACTGTATCATATGCACATGAGATTTTAATTCACATTGCATGGACAAGCAATTTCCGAAAACTTGAGTATTTGACATTATAACCTGAATAATATCTTTTTAATATAACTTTGGACAGTTAATTTGCATTTAAAGACTCTGGAGCATTTGGGAAAACAATGTATTGACACATTGGTCAGGCTTTTCCTTTGATGAGTGGAATTTTATTTTCTAGTACATACAGATTTAGTACTATGCTAGCATTTATTCTCCATTTTTCCATACTTACATCCTCATGTCAAGCCACTTTTAAATTTATTTCCAAAAGAAAGCAGACCAAAGTTCAACCAGAGGAAGCTTTATAAAAAATTGTGGAAAGCAGAAATTAATTCTGACACATCTGATCAGCAATTTGTGGCATCATTCATCTCAAACTCCCCAGACAACTGAAACCATCAAAAGATGATAATCATTTTTAAGTACAATCTTCAACTGGAAATAATTTTCTATCTTCCCTAGATCCTCTACTCCCCACCTCCACCCCCAAAATATAAAGCATTTTACACAGTAACATCTTTAATCTTTTCTTTTGTCTCCCTAGCACATAACACAGATGGGCTGTGATAGGAAAACCTGGCCACAGTCCACTGCTCTCCTAAAGAATGAGAAACAAAAAACGATTGAAACTAACCCAACCTGTTCAATGTGCTAGTTTCAAAAGAAAAGAATACAAAATATTAAACTTTCTAATTTTTGGCTCATTTTGTTCGCGTGTTATTTTTACTTTTGCTATTCACATTATAATAATTTAGGGCCCTGAAAGAGATCAGAATGGCTTCAGGCTAGTCACCATGGGAGAGAGGCTGCCCTCCCCTCGAAGAAATGTGATATACTATAGTCCAGCCAAAAGTATCTTGTAATCACATTCACATTATGGAAATGAAGCAGGGGGCAGGTGAGAGCAGTGGAGGAGGAGGAGAGGGTAACGAGAAGAAATGGAGGGGAAAGGTAACTATTTCTTCCCCTTGAGGTTAAATGGATGGAGGGCGACAAACTGCACACAGCTACATATTGCTGAAGTCTGAAATCAAGTGGGATTCATGTCTTCTCAATATTTTGTAAATAAGGATATGTGATGAAATTATGAGTTAAAAGAAGTAAATCAACCACTTGGCAACAATGAGTAAAATTTCAGAAAGGGCGCAGTCCCTGATGAATATAACAAAGTACATTGGTTTTATCTACATTTATATTTATCTGCACTCTAATAAAGGGCTCTTTTTATACTGAGCTATTCCTTTCCTCTTGATAGATAGCACAGCGATTAACATTCCTTGGCAGATCTTAGAGAAGTTCTGGTGTCAATAAAGTCTCGCTAAATTGAGTTGAGTTCAGATGATAGATGTCTCATTCTTTTGTATCCCAGTTCCGCTATCAATCAGGCAGAACTGCTGTTGGCAAATAACTTATCTCAGGTTAAAACACCAACCTCTCCAGCTCCCTTCACCTCAGAACAGAGCACATGGTAATGTGAGTAAACTTACCCCAAAATGCTGGGATACCTGGTTACTACACACAATGTCCAAGTTTTAATGTGGCTTTCGTAGCATAGGCCAGTTGTACAAACAAGCAAGTAAGATTTAAAACATATTCTATTTTGAATACCACAGTTTCCTTAAGGGCAGTTTAATGCAGCATATTTTTCAGATTTCCTGTGTGTTGCATGCCACTGTGATGTAATCTAGTGAGATGCTCCAAACTGTGACAGACATTTTCAAATGTGAAAAATATGTTTCAAAAAAAACAAGGTTGCTATCACATCAGACTTCAGCAACCAAGAAAAGCTGGGCTGACAGGTTTGAACTACATTTTATGCCATCTCAAACCTCTAAGGGCATGTAACTCTGGTAATGTGTGTGATATAAGAACTTTAATGTACTCCAACAGAGACAAATTGATATTCTGAAGAAATTACTATATGAATGAACATCTTCTGAAAGGCCATGTATCAATAGAAATACATTTAAAAGTTAAGCAATATTCCATTCAGCCTTAGGAAGACTTTAGATAGTGCACTAGTTTGGAGCACTTTGAGGAAAGCCAAGCCTATTGAAAAGAAGGACACTGAGCAAAGGTCAAGGAGACATCACCTACAAGGGAAGATTGCCAGAACTCTCG
>NW_010107733.1:6453-18940 GCF_000699245.1 Pterocles gutturalis | reverse complement strand
GTAGGGAAGTTTGAAGAAATGACCAACTTGAGATATTGGAAGGTATGAGGCAAAGAGGAATGAAATAATCTGCTCTCCTTGTCTTCAAGAATGAAAAGAAATGGACTTCAACTGCAGTAAGGAAGACTCACATCAGATATTACGGAAAACTCCCTAGTGGTAAGGATAATAAGGCACTGGAAGAGATTTTCTGGGGAAGCTATAGCATCTATGGAGGATATTAAGAGCAGGTTGGGTAAGCATCTGGCAGGAATGACGAGTTTAGTTGATTCTGTCCTGAGTCACAGGACAAGATGACCCCTGGAGGTCCATCCTGCATAGCTTTATTTTTGGTGAATATGTATTTTTGAGACCTGCAACAGAAGGCATCGAAAGTACCAGGTTTCAAATAACATTTCTCTTTATGCAAAACCTGGACTTGGGTCTTTGGGATAGTCATAACATCTTCGTCTCAGTTTTGATTGTCTCTTCAGGCTGCATGGCTATTTGAAGGGGCAACTTGACTATGATATATAAAAATACATGTGGTGAAGAAAAACAACAGGTTTTAAAGGACTACTTTGACATAATAATTTCATAAGAAGAGGCAGCAGCTGGATGCAAGAGGCAGATGTTTTCAAAGTAGAAAAAAAGTGCATCTTACTAAAAGTATGAGTCAATGATCATTGAAATTATCTACCAAGGAAAGCAATGGATTACTCCCTCTTGAAGACATTGACTCAAAACTGAGTATCTTTCCAGAAGCTAAACTTTTGTCATATAAATTATTGAATTCAATATAGAAATAGTAAGTTAAATTACTATGGCTGTGTTGTACAAAAGGTCAGGTCTTTGTCAGGTAAATATTTTTTTTCATCCTTCTCTCATAATACTGATTCTTGTTTGAAATTATTCATATTCAGTAATCAAGTAATCTCTCTTACATAATAGAACAATGTTTTCTCATCTACATTTTTTAAAAAATCAGCTATCTTTCCTATCTGAGATGTTCAAAATGCTCACAAGTAAAATTCTGAGAACACTAGGATTTTCATAATTCTTTGGATTTCTGGATTCTCAGATGGGAAGAAGATACCATTCTCTGTTTTTATAACTGCCTATTACTAGAATTAGCTTACGTTTCAGAACAATGAGCCATTTTAAAGTACAAAAATGACCTTAAAGGTTTCAAAAATGTTAATATGAATTATGTCAACATCTTCAAAATACCTTTCTGAAGATTCTGCCAAATAAGAAAAAATTAGTCAAGTGAAAAAAAAAATTAACAGAGCTTTGATTCAACAAGGCAGCTTTTTACAATAAAATATCTATTGTTAAATGTTCCCATCCCACTTGAATTTCTTTTTTTTTAATAGAATAAACTGCTCTTTTACTTCAATTCTGTCACCAAAAGTCTTTTTCTCCAGCATTCTTATGGCTTGGTTTTGGGTTTTTTTTTCAAAATCTCCAACTCATTATCTTTCTTTTCAGAAGCTGTAGGCTGGTACCAAGAACAAAACACAGAGGAAAAAAAAAATCTTTCTATCTCTGGCTCAGTTAAACAAATTGTTTTTTATGGGACCAAATGATCTGGGTTACCTTGTTTAATCCTCACAAGAGATCACTTCTACAGTATTTGTGTCTTTCACAAATGTTGGCAGCAATAGATCTACACTTATTTCCACAGCATCAAGGGAAATTTTACAAGGCTTTGGGAGCCAGAAGCCACCATTCTGGAGCTCTACTGAAAGCATTTGCATTTAATGAAGGTACCCACTGACAAGCCTTTTAAGATTTTGTCGGGTGTGTCATAACAGACTCAGTTACCTTGCTGATGTCTTGTAGCACTGATCCTTTAGTCAGAATAACGCTTGGTACAGATTAAAACACTCTGTAACACACACTCTATTTGCACTGTTACCAAAATCAATTTAATTTGTCATTTCAAAAAGTAAAACCCAGCCTATTTCCCTAAACCATTTGTTCAGACTTTGGTTACATTCATGTGAAAATTTATTTTGTATCGATTGAATCCTGTACCAGGCTGTCCATTATTTAACTGGAAGGTGATGCCAAGTAAACCAGCGTACAACTGTCTGGATTGGCTCACTTCTGCTATTTGATTGCTGGCACAGTATTGCAATTCTTCCTCTGTTCTGGAGGTTCCACAAGATTTCAGGACTTATTCAAAATGAACATCTGTGAAACAGAGATGTCCTCAGCCAACTCTTTCAGGATTCTTAGGTGCAAGCTAGCCAAGACAGACAATATAAAAATGTTTATCCCTAGCAGATCTCTATTGTTTTCCTTCGGTAATGACAAGCTAGGAAGGTGATAAAGTATGTCACAGTATATATTTCCAAATGCAGATGAGAAATCCTTATTACTTCTGTCTTTTTTACTTCATCACTGTCAGTTTTGCCTGGCTCCTCTAGCATTAAGCCTACCTCTTCTTGAAGGTTTCTTCTGTTCCTAATATCCTTATCCCTATCTTGTCCTCAGGGATTCTACAATAGGTTTAACTTCTCTTAACAGCGAGGTTTAATTTCTCTTAACAATTTCACTGTTTCTACTTTATACTGGTCATTTTCAGCTTTCTCTCTTTTTTTCCTATATGTCAGGTATTTTGGGGTGATTATAGCCTTCTTTCTCCACTGGACCAGAATTTATTTTAGTAAATTACATCCTCTGAATGTAGAATCAAGACTTACTAGCCAAACAATAATCTCTTGCTGAGGAACTCCCTGTTTTCATTCAGATTTTTACATCTCCAGTTTTCCTCTGAGGCAAATTTATTCATCACTTCTCCCTAACTTCCACAAAATTTATTCATCACTTCTCCCTTAGCTCCCACAAATGCGCTAGTTGTTGGGACTGTTCTCTTCTAATATATTAAGTATAAGTTACATATTACTTGCAATCAGATCATCAGACCCATAGCCACTAAAGGCTGCTGCACAGCATTTAATTCATCTACACCCATCAGAACAAGATCCAGCATAAAATTACTCATTGTCAAACCCAGTATGTTTTGCGTTAGAAAACCATCATCTATCATCCGTCATTTTTAGGAGTTTTACTACCCTCTGCATGAAGTGGAGCTTCCATCATTGCATCCTGGACTCAAGTCCCTCATGACAATTATTCTTTCTATATATTAAAGACAGGTGCTGCTTTGGCTGGAGTCAGTGGGCTATAACTAACTTCCATTAGTGCATGGTCCTGGCCTTTGTTAATTAGTTTGTAGATTCATAGGCATTCAAGACTGCACATTTCAGGTTTCTCTGTAGCCTCACAGATTTCAGAACTGCAACTCAGTGCATTCAACCTTTTTACTATTCAAATTTTTTTTATAGATTTTTCACGTAGCTCTATAGATAGCTTTACTCAGAGAGAAAGGAAGGTGGCTCTTTCTTCCACGAATGAAAAACATACATGGAAATTAGCCTGTAACAGTGAAAAGACACATTTTACACCTCCAAATGAGTTACTTCTAATACACTTCCATTCATAGACTTTGAGACCTTAAATGACTATTAAAATTCTCCCTCCAACCTGCTGAGTAACAGTGGCTGTTGAACCCTACTGCCTGTTCTTTGGCTCTAGTTTACTCCTGACTGAAATATTTTGAAGGGACTGATCCTGGTATTGGTAATGAACACTTTGTACCAACTTATCTCCATTGTGACGTGAAAATCAGACTAGAGATCATGTTGTGAAAGCTTGGCATCCTTTCTTTAAAATTATATCAACCAAAAGCCTACCTTATTATTATATTCCAGAGTTCCCCCGTAAGGACCCTCTGTACCTAGTTAAGATTAAAGATATCTGTCTTCTATACATGATTCTAAGTGTGAACTTTAAATTCTACCTACTTCATGCTGAGGATTTCATGCTCTAGTACTATGATGATGGACAACAAAGGAGTTCTTTGTAAATGAGTAATGCCATCAAATTAAATGTAACTTGTGACACAAAATCCCTTTAGTGTTTCTTAACTGGAATTACCATAATTCACATGAATATTATTTTAATCATAATATAATTGTACAGCAGGAGCTACATTGGATCCCTACATTCGAATGAACTTATTTTTTTAAATGCCATGGATTTGTGCATTGGAACAGCATACATATTTGACAGCCTCTTAATTAAAAAAGCCTGCAAGTCTCCATCATTTCACAAGCTGAAGAGCAATTTTCATAATTATAATTACACAGAAGCATGCACATAAACTTGGCAATCCCTGTCTAGGCAACTACCTTAGACTAAAGTTAAATTGTTAATGCTCCTTTGCATTGAACCAAGCTGAAGGGAGCTGTGAGATCTGATTTTGCTACTAAAGCTGATTACCTGTGATAATGCCCACTAAACTGCCAACATTTGTTGCCACTACAAGGTTCATTAAGGGCAAGAATATGCATTAAAAATCTCCAGAAGCAAAGAACATTGCTTATGAACATTTTCCCTGTTGGAAATGGTTATGCCTGCACCGCAGACAATGTACCCAGCCCCTTTAAGCCTAAAGTTAGTACTATTGATGAAGCAGCAAGAAGTCATCTTGCTTTTGCTGATAACAAGCAATGGGGCTGAACCAACCGCCATGAGCTGGAGCAGTGTTAAGGTGTACATGTCATGAACACATGCCTGACTTGTGCTGGCCAAGAACAGAGAAAGGAATGACACTGGAGACTCCACGCCAGCGCTCCGTGTCTGAAAGCACCGATTACGCTGATGTGATGGGCCCAGATATGCTGGCCTGAGAGCCAGACTGCACTACAGGTTCAGCACAAAACATCCAGAGCACCCCAGGGAGTCTGGCTGCAGTTATCCTGTTATGGGACCAAGTCCAAACCCTAATGCTATCCACACTTGTGCTGCGGGTAAGAGCACGAACTCCCTGCCCACTCCTCCCTGCTAGAATAGGTCAAGTCAAACCTAAACATTTGCAAACCTCCAAAGCTCTGTAAAGCTGCAAAGCTTTGGTGTAAATTAAGAAGTTTAAACTGCTGCTTCTGTATAACGACATGAGGCAGAAATCTTTGGTAGGGATAGGCTTCAGGTTTGAGCCTCTGCTGTAGCACCCGTTCATGTTGCTCCCATCATCTATATAGTATTGATGCAATATGAAAGTCCTTAGTACCCAGAGGTCAGAAGATATGCAAGTATAAGGCTGCCACAATATGTCAAATATGCTGTTCACACAGAAAAATCACATTTTCATTTCCCTTCTCACCCATGCAAGGAGTCTGACTTGGCTCTCTTAGTCCTTAAATTTCCAGTGACCCGAAAAAAAAAAAAAGTCAAATTTTCTTTAAAAAAAAAATCACAGCTCCCATTTGCACCCTGCTAGCAAAGCAAATCAAGGTCATGGAGCACTGCCAAATTACACTTTTTCCTTTCTCCTTTAGAATAGATTTCAGCACCAATCTTGGAAGGAAAAAGGCTACCAATGAACCAAACTGATGCCAAAATTCAGATGTGAAAGCAAAAGACCCTAAGCTACAGTACATGAACTACCACAGAGGACATCCCAGGCAGATTCTTTCTATAATAGGACAATCTTCCTAAGTGCTTTTCTGACTCATATCCACAATGCACCATATTCGTTCCTTTGCTTTGCATTGTTTTGCTCTGGAGCAGGCAGCCCATCTTTCAAGCAGCTAAATTGTATAAAAAAAAAAAAAAAACCCAACCAACACTTGGGTATGTTGTTTAGTTTTATACTTGCAGTGTGGTATGGAGCCCATTTCTAACATCTAAGTCCTCAGATGTTTTGGAGTGTGAGTAAGCATTGATGAAATGAATTTTATCAGAATACTGGTGTTAGAATATTTCTTACAGTAATATATAGAAACTAACATATTTTAATTACTTGTATGATTTTCAATACCTGGAATAATTGCATAATACCACTGTTAAAACTGCGCAGTACACTTTTGAAGCAGGTTGCCAAGGGATTTTTTTGGCTTGAAGCAATCAAGTCAATCAAGAAAATAGTCATTTCGATCTCCTGAAACACTAGCTATTATCGATAGCTCAGCAAGACTTCACTGATCTTTAAGGCATTCCCCAAAGACTTAGTCATTCTCCAAGTATCTCTCTGCTTTCAGTCCTGCAGTTCTGGTCAGTGGGGTCAGCGCTCCTAGGCTAGCAACAAGTCGTCACGTTGGCTAACATGCAGCTGTGTGGGAAAAGTTTGGAGTGGAAAAAAAAAAAGAAAAATTAACATATGTTCACCTGTAACAAACACGCAATGGTGTCATGGGAACACACAGATGGATGCAGCTGGTACTCCTTGACCTATCCAAGACTCCCCTGCACGTCACTGGGCTGTTTTGAATGATGTCTGGGTCAAGATCTAGTTGAAGGTCTGTAAAACTCTTGAGAATCTTTCAGAATGAACCATGTACCTGAAATGCAGCAGCAGCATCCTAATCCTACACATGACCTAGCTGAGTGATTTCTGTTTGCGGTGCTTTAACTAAATTCGGGACAACTGCAATCTGTGTTTTCTGCAGCAGGTTTATGGGGATTGCAGAAATAAGCCTTCCAAAATCGGGTAAAACAATTCTGAAATCTGTTTCTAGTAAATTAATGTGTCTCACTGCATGAAAAAGACATTTTAGAAGTTCATGAAGACAGAACTCATTGCAATGCACTGTTGGCTGACCTTCATATGCTTCTTCTCTTCTGTGCCCCAAAAGGCATTATATGCATGTAATTTCCAATATGGGAACAATTTGAGTTGTAATTAGGCAAATCTCAGAAGGTTCCGCCACTGATTTGTTCATTCTTTCAATATTATTCTATAGGACACACCAAAAACATTACATTAGGTTCAAGTAGGGGACAATTAAGAAAACTTTAATCCTGTTACAAGGGTATGTAAACATATCATCACTTCATAATGGTGTTATTATACTTTATATATTGGGCAGATGGGTCATATTGGCGTTCTGGCATTTGGTATTGCACATGCTGTCTCCAAATAGAACTTGCCATATTAACAGACACATTTCCCATTATCAGATCCATAGGATGATAGTTTTCTGCTAGAGACTGTAATAGCAAATATGTATCTGTCAAAAGAAGTAGTGACAAAGTTAAGAGATTGGGACAACTTATTTTCAGTAAGCCTTTTGTTATGATGAAAAAAAGTCAATAGATTAATATATTGAGAACAGGTATTGTAGAATACCTTATCGTAGAAATTTTTCTCTATTCTTTAAACTCAAAAAAGACAATTTCATCTTCAAATTACATTTAAGAAAATTACCCTAAAGCAATTTCCACAATCAGAAAAAAAAGCAACAAACTAATTGCATAGATATTATGTTCTTTTTGTCAGGTGATCAGTTACGATAATACCATAAAATATAGAGAAAATCTTTCACTTTTTCTTGAATTCCAAAGTGATTAATCTCTCAAGGTATCTATGTGATCAACAGAATAATATTAGAAATCATCTTACATAAAAAGATGAGGAGGAATTTGGTATTAACCTAAAATTACAAAGAAACATAAATGAAGAAAATTTAACTTACAAATTTTGTGTGAACCAAGTTAAGTTCAACTGCTCACAAGATGTAACATGAAATTGGCAATGTTAGGTGAAGTAGGACTCCAAATTTATGTTCTACTTGGTGTAACCTTAACACCAGTTTATATTCACTGTTGTGCTTATGGTCTTCATTTTGCAAGAAGAGTGCAAAGATTCATCTGGCTCTGTGACCAGTAGATGACTAGGAAAGCACAGAACAGGGGAAACGAATCTTGATGCCTCTCTTGGCATTTCTTTCCTGCTGCCAGTAATGAGGGGCGTAAGGACTTTCTAAGCCAGAGATTATTTCTTCATGTTATTAGCCTTTGAGTACCTTTTTTTCCATGAATTCATCTAATTGCTTTCTTGTAATTCACATAAACTTTCAGGGTTATAAGTACCACAGTTTATGCACTGTTTATTTTGAACTTGCTGTCCCATAACCTTCTCAGAAGCTCCTTTATGTTTTGCTTTATGATAAACAGTGAATAATCATTCCCTGTTCACTAAATGCCTGTTCATAGCATTTCTGATTCCTAACATGTCTTCTACCCTCCTCAATTATCCAGCACACTAAATTAACAAAACTGTTGAATACATTGAAGTCTAAAACTAAAATTCACCGACTGCTTAATTAGATCATTTTTTTAAGTAAGAAGTATTTACACTTCTCTGGAAGAAAGACATGTTTTTCTAGGCTGCTGTCTAAAAAGCTGTGCCTCTTTTCTTGAGGCTGTTCTTGAGGATCAAACTTCTGAGCAAACTGATAGCAAAGACAATTAATAGCACCACAGCGTGGTTATAATTCAAAGTGTGTAAGGCAGACCTCACTTCATTTATACAACACCTGTGTATGTGATAACTGTCAAAAACACTCCCTTAGAAAAAGAACAAGTTGTGTAGATTTTGCAGGTGAAACCTCCTCTGTAACAGGCGTCCTTCAGGCATAAACCAGTCAGTGATTGAAACAAACCATTCTCCTCCTCCGCATAGTGAATCATATCACATAGCTGGTATTTGGGCACCGCCAGTTAAAATGTGTCTGTTTTTCCAGCTGAATCTGTCAAAAGTCAAGGCGATGGTAGCTTTCAGAGACCAGAGCCAGCACAAAATGGTGAGAACAAAAGAACACGTCCTCCTTACCAACCAAAACAAAACACAAACAAACAAACAAAAACCTGTTACACATTAGGCTGATGCATGATTCCCAGCTGAAAAAAAGAAAAAAATTTACTCCAGTTTTCATTGCTGAACTCTGACATGAACTGTCATGTACAATTACACTCTGTAGGTGTTTGAGCATTATTTCTTTCTACAAAACAAAAACACTTGCTAGCTCTACCAGCCAGCCTTTGAACAGGCTTTGTGGCTTCTCACTTTTTTTTTTTTTTAGTACACAGCTCCAACTTAAATGTGTTTAGGAGAAGAGTCTTCTGTTGCATTGATTTATCTGCAAATGGGCTCAGGCTAAACCTTTGACTGGAGCAGACACAGTGTGGAAGTGATTAAACTTTCACTCTTACCCAGGTCTATGGCAGAACGTAACATTGAATTACCAGCTTTGAAGAGCAGAAGCAGAAGGCAAAAACCTTTATTCCCTGAGCTGCTCAGGACTGGGGCCTCATGGGTGTCATGGAAAAGATGTGCTCTGAACTCCGGTCAGCAAATCGCAGTTGCTTCCTTTGGGCTCTGCTTCGAGTTAGTTGGTGTGAGCAGAGAGTGCAGGTGTGTGAGAGGAGCTCTCCTGGAGAAGTCGTTTGCTGGGGGTCACCCACGTGCCCCTGCAGCCCAGCCTGCCCCTCAGTCATGTTCTTTTTCGCATTCTGTGACTCCACGTGCCAGAGATGCTCACTGGCCTAAAGTCTCATAAACCAACCAGCACTTTCTAGCCACTCGGGAGGCCACTCTGTGCCAAGAGCGTGAGGTGTAATGTGTCTTGAGCCCAGGAGGGCGGTTCCTCCACAGCTGCGATTTAGTGCTGTCAACCTTCTCTCTCCTGCCTCAACATGCAGAGTGTGTCCCCCACCAACACACACAGGAACCATTGCGTGAGGTTTCACAGACACTGGGAGAACAGAAAAATTGAAGATGTGCCTCAGCCAAATGAGTAGAGGGAATACTGTGGGAAGAAGGACGAGGTCTGGCAACCCAGATTGGAGCCTGCTCAGGGACTGCTTTCCAGGGCAAGGAAATGTGGGAAGAAAAGCGAGGGCTTAGAAGCACCATCCAAAGTTTCAAACTCTGAGAAACTATTATAATCATTACCTGCCTTCCAATCTTGGAGGTTCACTTTGCAAAAATAAAGAGAGACACTTTGTTTTATTTCATTTGAAAGGACAAAGTGACTTTGAGATGCATAGACAGCCCCAAGCCAGATAGAGATGCCACAGTCCAAAACTGAGGTAATCTCCAGTTCCCAATGCTCCACCATTGTCACAGAAGAACAAATGGATAAATCAGAGGTATCTCTCTGCCACTGTCCCATTTAATGTCCAGATTCCTGGTAACTGAGTACACCTTATAATCACGATGGCCACACCATAGCATGGCCGTACCTTCGACATTGTCAGAGTAACACAGTGGTCAAGTTTTACAACAAAACTGGAGTAATACAGCAATGACCTAGTTATTAGAGTATTTTGATCAACATAAATGTTCCTCCACTGATAGTCACAGGCAGCTGCAAAAGCAGTGTTTTCTCAGGCTGCAGTGGTGAAGTCATTTTGGGTTTTTTTCAAATAACCAAGTATAAAACTATGTGTTATATACACAGAGGACTTGGGCAACAGTGGCATATACTGGAAACAGATCTTGATTAGGATTATGCAGAGTGAGAGATTAAAAAATGCAGAGGGCTTAATGAAGGTCTAATACTAAAATGCTATTCATTTTGTCTTCAAAGAATTAACAATTACCTCGGCTAAAATAACAAACACAAGAGTAGTCCTTTAGCATGTCTTGTGCCCAATTCAGCAGTGTGTCCCACCAATCTGATATTAGATCAACTCCATTTAAATTGGTGGGGTTACTGGCAGAAGAAAGTGCACATGTTTAAAGCTCAGGAATGAGTAAGTATTGGATTAACACTTTTGGACATGTTCATATGAATATTGACAATATATTAATTTGTAAAACTGACTGGAAATTTCAGAAAATATTACAGATCTAGTTTATCAAACATGTAGACTTTCATATATTGACTTTCTATTGGTCCTAATCTCTGCAGCTTTCTTGATTTTAGTACATATGCAAAATTTTAATTACCTAAGATACTAGGTCTGCCTTTCTTTGAGTTCCTCTGACCTCTAAATTTCTCTGCCTTGCTCTCTACTTAACAAAAATATAACTTTTGAAGAACTGACCTTTTAAAAAATATTATCAATGCCTGGCTTGTTCTTATTTCATTTGCTCTTTGCATCACAGCAGAAGAAACAAGAGCACTACAGCTGCAGGAGGCTCTCAGATGCAATGAATACATCCCTACCAATAAACCCGTTCTCTGGCCCTGGGAGGAAAAGCATGCTGTCATAACATGGCCACATACATTTATTAAACTCTCCTGGCCTCTAAAATGGGGAAGCCACATCCAAACTGCTTTTTCAATGGTCTCTGGCCCAGGCTAACTCCTGAACCAGGACCAGGAATAGTACGAGAGGCTTTCAGTAAGCCCAAGCCAAAACCATGCCAAGGAAGGCTCTAACAATTCAATGAGAGAAACAATGGTGCTCAGGGCCAAAGCAAGACCTCTGGCACTGCTGATTTGTTAGTAGAGACACCACGAAGGGCTATGGCTAATTGCCCGAGAAAGATGGGTGATTCTTGTCTGTACCCTGCAGCCAGCTCTAACACAAGCAGCCCCCAAGCACAGCACAGGCTTCCCTGGGAGCGTGGCACTGGGAACCCAGGGATTCCTCTGCCCTCAGCATCCTGCACCCTTAATCTCAACTCAAGTGTGTTGTTGTACACTCTTCTAAGAAGTGTATAACAGCACCACAACCTTGCTACTGTCCTGTTTTATTTCTTAATCAGATCTGCGGCTGCTCCCCCTTTCCTCCATGGTGGCCCCCAGCCCATGCCATTACCTGCAGTGCTGTTCCAGCATCTCTGAGCCTACAAATTTAGACTAACAGAGACCTAGCACTGTAAAAAGATTAACAAGGCTGAGCACATTCACAGTATGCAGGCACGTATCCCACTGAAGCCAAGAAGAACTACAGGAAAACAACCAAAGAAAGAATTTGTTCCAGCAGGATTTGGATCTGCAGCATACTCTATTATGGCAACATCATGAGATTATGTTACGAACAGTGCCTGAAATATCTGCTGCTGAAAGATAGATTCATATTAACAGCATGTGTCGTTTGTTAGGAGCATTGTGATAAAAACAACTATCATATTGCTAGAAGTTTGATGCTTTATAAAGGCTATGTGTCATGCAGCGGTCTTATATCATCAGTGGGAGAGACTGAAATGACGCTTCTTGGCTTCAAAGAGGAAAGTCTAGCATTTAAACTGGAAAAGGTACAAAGTCCCAGCATTTCACAATGTAATATCTACTTTTCAGTCTTCATTTTCCTGTCTTCCCCTGTCTGCTGGTGACACCTGTCCTTTACCAGCTCACAAGACCACTCTTGATGAGGTTGAGGTGGACAAACACACCATTGCTGTCACTTAGGGGTGTCGCAAGTCTTGCCAAGTGCCTGACATGTCTGCATAGCCCCCCACTGCTCCTTCCACCCGGGGGCCATCATCCCTTGTGCTAACATGACAACTGACTGGAGCCCTACAGCCCAATTCACACTCAGAGGGACAGTCACTCATTTGGGGGAACTGCCTATGGGGACTAATGAGCATGACCCTCCCGACCAGTAAGCAGGGCAGCTGTGTGAAAAAACAGTAAGTTCTAGGTCCTGTCCATTGCTTGTGAACTTCATCACAAGCCACTGCAACAGCCCACGGAAGAGC
>NW_010107733.1:0-6404 GCF_000699245.1 Pterocles gutturalis | reverse complement strand
CTTTTTCCCTGCCTCTAGGAACAGCCTCAAAACCAGGGAGAAGTATGACTTTCCCCTCTTTTCCCTTTTTTTAAGCAGCCTGGTGGGCAGGACATTTTCAAGGAATGGAGATGTAGGATCCTCTCTGAAG
Organism: Pterocles gutturalis; assembly: GCF_000699245.1. NCBI lineage: Eukaryota > Metazoa > Chordata > Aves > Pterocliformes > Pteroclidae > Pterocles > Pterocles gutturalis. The sequence goes on along the minus strand of NW_010107733.1, from coordinate 6,274 downwards.
GGCATGAAATGCCAGCCACCCCCAGTCTGGAAAACTGCTCTCATTGATTATAAATAAGGAGCATTAGGCAGCACCACTTTTATTGTGTATTGTTTAGTTGAACTGGTCATGACAACTGTGTGGTTTTTGTGGCAGCTTATGGCCAGACTGTTTTGAGCATGCCTAGGGGAACAAGCGTGTCTCCTCAGCCAGAGAATCTGGGCTGGACTAAAGCAGAAGAGCTTCCCTGGGTTGCTCTGGCATCTGCAGGATGAGAAATGTGGGTGCATTAGAGCTTTAATTTTAAAAGCCAGGATGGGTACCTACCCACAAACATTAGACACCCATCTATTTCAGAAGTGGCTTTGAGGCTCACACTTTTAAACTTGTCTCTGTAGTTTCTGGCAAGATCCACCCTATGTGCCCAAGGTCATTGGTAGTTCTGGCCAAATTTACATAAACTGTGCAACAGTTCATGTACTTACTTTATTTAAAATAATGGTCAGGTGAGGAACTGGATATTTACCTACCAAAATCTTTCAGCCAAGTCTAATTCTGGCTACTGCAATATTTCCCCATGTTAAAGAAAATCTTTCTCCTTTCTACTAAGATTTATCACATTCACATTTATTTTGGTGGTCATAAATAATAATTCTGGCCTCATCGCTGAATTGCTATTCTAGCAGTTTGCTCACAGGATTATTAAGTAGCATTGTCTGTTTTCTTTTTTTTCATACAGCAAATCACTTCTGCAGGAGTGACCATTTTGGGACTATCTTCTCCATAAGAACAGGGCAGATCTAAAGCTTAACTCACTGCAATGGCTCCAGCTGCTTTTGGATCAAGAACCAACAGCCTTTACAGCAGTCTGACTGGGGAGATAAGTGCTTTCAAATCAAGCGTCCTCCCAAGGACTGAAAAGAAGTACCAAAAGACTACCATTGGCAATGGAAAGCAGTAAGGTGGAGCGCTTGTCCAGAATAAACCAGAACTGCCCGATCCCTAAAACCCCTTACATTTTGGCTCCATTAGCCAGGTCTGATACTTTCCCATTCTTCTGTTCGGACACATCTCAGAACCTCGGTTCTGATTGTTGTTCTTTGCCACGCCACAGCTCTGTGCCGTACATGATTTCACGGTTCTTTTCCAGTAATTAACATAATACCAAAGGGCAAGGAGAGGTTGTGGCTGAAAATTAATACTATAGCAAAGGTCCATTAATCATAGCTTTCTACAAGCCAAATTAACTACAGAAGGTGGTGCTGATAACATTACAAAAATCAACTTCAGAAAGCTGCTAAAAATATGTAAATAGAGCCTAAGCCTTTGGATTTTTTGCCTTAAAAAGATTTTAAAAGAACAAAACAATGATTTTGGTTATAGAAAACAATACGTCAACTTTTTTTTCTACGCAGTACTAGAAACAGAAGATCTGTCCAACAATATCTTAGTGGATTTTATTTTCTGTTTATTGGTTTCTAACCAGGATCTAATCTGTGAAGGAAAAAAAATGCTTTCATTTCTGATGTAATCCTGTTGCCTACAGATGTGCATTAATGAACAGTTATCAACTGCTAGACATACGAAGCTAGAGGATAAAAAAACCTTTCCCAATATATTAACTGCACTACTTTTTAGTTAAAAATCATAGTGATGTCCTTAAGATTTGACAACAGCTTGTATCTTCTGCATAACAGAAAAAAATCACTTTCAGAGTTTCATGCTAAAAAAATGTTAAACACTTTTGACCATAATTCAAAAGTCACTGAAGTCAACGGAAAGACTTGGACTTTGGATCATGTTGAAGCTTTTCCCAGGAGGTATCTCTCTTCCTGAGGTGGAAGAAAGCAACCACCATGTACAAAATTCACTTATAGAGTAGGCGTAAAGACCATGTGCTTATCACTGAAAAGAAACCACATGAGGCACAAAGGATCTTTAGTTTGCAATTTCATGTTTACTTGAATTTCATAATAGTAACTAAATAAACCAAATCAGTTCATCAACTGGAAGATATAAGCTGGTTCTCCCAGGAAGCCAACTAACAGTTCCAAGGACTTTGTGTAGGGTTCATCTGCCGTAGCTTGCACATCTGAGATTTAGATGTCTAAGCCTGAAATAATCCCTAGGTTCCCTTTAAGGTCAAAGAGAGAAGCAACCACCTCTGAGAAGCTATTGATCTTGTCCTACAGTAGACACAGCTGTCAGAGCTATGTGCTGGAGGTGCCTAATTGTCTGTCTGGGGCCTGAAGGTGAATATTTTTTTTTTCAGATACACCTTCAGGTCTATGCATCTGGGCTTGATGAGTCTCACTGTATGAGTGAGCACTGATGCTTAGACCAATAAACCATTCAGGAACATATCAATCAAAAGACAACAGTTCTGTGCTTTTCATTGGCACACAAATTGAACAAGAAACTCTGAATTAGCTCAAAATTTTAAAAAATCCACTTGGATGCTCACTGTTTTTATAGACTACTGTGGGGAAAGATATGAAGAAAAATGTGGAAGGGAAAAGGAAAAAAACTGAGAAAAAGGCAAGATTTTCTACAGAATATTTTTCCTTTTGGAATGAAATGCAGTAAAATTCGATTCTACATTGAAATTAATTTCATTATGTAAGAAAAGAAACTAACTGGTGACATGTAATCAAAAACCCAGTGTTCCTTCAACTCTTCAAACACATTAACCTAAAGCTAATTTCTTAAGTGGACCAAAATAATTTTTATAAAATTTCTTCAAGTTTAAAAAAAGTTTTGACATGAAAGTTTCTGAAATACAAAGCAGAACCTCTCTATGTGTGCATGTGTGTGTGAGAGCAAGAGGGAGAGAGAGAGGGACCGTCTGCCTTATCAAAAATTATGCGAGAGATTCAAATCAGGCCCTGACATGTGAGGCAAAAACAGATGTTTCAACCCACAAAAAGCTTTTCATAAAATGTTTGAGGTTTTGTTTTTCTTCCAATGCAAAAATGAAAATAAATAGTCATATTTTCAGATTTTTGGAGGGTAAAAAGAATCCACCAGAAAGGCTTTTTTAAGCCTGAATTATTCTGGTTATATCACAGGCACTTAGATCCTCACAGCCACAGGGACAGAGAATGGTGGAGACAATCAACTGTCACTGGAACCAGTGCATCGTGTAATGACACTTTTTGTCCAGGGTTATCAAATGGAAACAGTGAAAGGAGGAAGAGGAAGGGGGAAACAACCTGGCAGAGCCTGTCATCGCTCACCCTGTTGTGAGTGCAGAACAGCTCTCCTGCCCTCGGAAACATTCCTCTGGATTTACACTGGAGTAAATTAGGGAAGAATTCACGGCAATAATACCAAACTGTTTACAGTTTTAATAGGAAAGAAGGTTAAAAATACAAAGGGAACAGTGAAGCATCTTTTTCACATTACCAGTGTTTTTAAAACATTATCAGACTCAAATTTAGCTTTTAAATGTAGGTCAGAATCAGAACCAGGTTTCAAGTTCACCAACCCACCCATGTTTTGTGCTTTGTGATAAAAGGAGGGGTAAGTTTAGTAAATCAAAGTTCATGGAACTGGAATCTATAAGCCCAGACTTACATATCCTGGTCACTGTTCAGTGTTGATTTGTTTTGTGATGATTTAGAATCACCACAATGTAAAACAGTGTTTGAAAAGGAACACTGGGGAAATGAAAAAAAAAGGAAAGAACTTCTTAGTACACCCAAATGCTTCAGGAGAAGAAATGTGTAGAAATTTATCTAACTCTGAGAAAGTTTATTAGTCCTTGGAGAAGGGAACGCAAGTGCTATATTCCTGCAAAATTTGGAGGTGACTGAATAACCTCATGCTGGACCAAATACAGGCCCATTAAAATCGCTGAGAATCTCTCCATTGACTACAATAGGCTTTGGATCAGGTCTCTTTTCCTTTTTTAGGCAAGACAACATAAGATGGGGTGAAATCCTATCCCCACTGAAGTCAACGGGAGTTTTGCCACTGACTTCATTTGGACTAGGTTTTCACTCCTCCTCCACTATCACAACATAAAGTGTGTTTTCCGGATCTCATCTGTTGGTTGTAAAAGAAGACAGGACCAAAAAAGCTGCAATACCATCCAAAACACAGCATATATCATGAAATGACAATATTACTGTGTTTCCAAGAGGCATGAAATACTCCAAAGAAAAGTGGTGATGGAACATGAAGCAGCACGAGTGAGTCCTAGAGTCTAAATTAACCTGCCAATACTTCATATTGCAAACTGTGGCATAGAAATTTTGTGGCAAATAAAAATCAGGAGTCGCATTTCTAAAAAAACTGATCTACCTACTTACGCTGTCCTGCTGGCATTTCTGTGGTTGATTATCTTGTTAAAGTTACACAAAAGATCTCAGAAAACAAAAATGCTTGCATCTGATTTTCCATGCTTGATCTTCATTCTCCATGTCCAAACAGAAAAAAAACCTCCAACCAAACCCTTTTTCCTTAAATTGTTCTTAGACGTGGATACATAAAAAAGAAAAACAGAGTAGATGCCCACCCAGTTTTGCCTGTTGTGAGGTTAAGTGCTGTTTGGGGGTAACGGTAGGGTTGCATCTCATTCAGAGCAGCCTTTGCACTGGCTCGTGTCAGGGTCATGTAGTCATTGGTCTGGGATGAGGGATGCAGGGAGTGGGGGTATGTCTTTCAGAGCTCACCCCCCATCAGCGTAATGCTCTTGTGAAAGCACAGATCCAGGCGTTGTTATGAAGTGATGAGGAGGTGCAGCAGTGCTTGCCCTGGAGGATGCCTCCCTCGACCTCCCGAATTAGTTTGAATCTGACCTGCTTGTTTAGGAGCCAACCTGGGAAACACACTGGAAATCAAGAAAGGCATGTAGTGAAATGAAACATCTGAAACGTCTCGCGGCCCAGAGGCAGGCACACAAAAAAGGAAACAATGAGCACTGTCTTTTTCGGCGTAGATTGCAAATCAGAGCCTCGAGACTGGGCCCCAGATGAGAGCGGCAGGATGCAGCTGACGATGTACTGACTCATGTATCCACTGACAAGTAGCAGTATTAAAACAGGGCGTAAAGATGCCACAGCTCTGCGTGAGTGATTCAACAGCCAAGGCAGACACAAGCAAGAGCGTTAGCAAAGCCAGCAGTTCCCAGCTGGTAAGGCATGAGCCTAGAGCAGATGTAGGGCTGTGTTGAGACCAGGGCTATCGCTATACCAGTAGAATAAACGAGGGCTTTGGCTGCCCCCACCAAACTGTTCTTAGGAGAGACAGCACATGTCAGGAACCACACTGGCAGTTTCACAGAAGGGGTTCATGATGAACCAGATGGTCTGAGCCCTGCAAAGTGCTCCTGACCCCCTCCCAGGCCACCATCCCACCAGGGCTGTCACCAAATTGAATGGTAATGCCTGAGGCTAAGGGCAAAAGAAGCATAAATGAGGAGAACAATAAGGCTCCTGAGGTCCAGAGCACAGAAATTCTCTGAAGGGAGAGTCAGTTATAGAAAGTCTGGGAACCACTGACCAAAATCAGGAGTACAGCAGAGTGGAGGGGCCAAAATGAAACATGAGGCAAGAGAGGAAGGATGTAAAGTCCAAGAGGTAGCTTGAGGACATGTGACAAGCTGTGCTAAGAACAGAGTCACATTGAAGTGATTTCAGGAATTGAGACCAAGCCTGGAGAGTCCTGAGGATGTAGTGGTGACTTCAGTTGGTTTGCTGTGATGTCCTAGATCCTCAAGGCTCACAGCAGAGCCAGACTGAAAAAATCCACAGGGAAAAAAGCACTAAACAATTCCACATGAGACGGCAAATGGTAGTAGGGCAAAATGAGAAAAGGGACAAACTATACCATTTGTCAGAGTTATGTCTTCATAGAAAAATAGCCAATGGTTTAAATACCAAGGGCCAGGATATCAAGGGCAGGCTTCAGACACTGCCAGCAGTCAGGTAATGATGGGCACAGTTTTGCCAGTACTTTAAACTGCATTGTGTATTTATGTCCCCAGACTTAAGCATGATGCCCTGTAGCACCTCAGTTAGGAATAACACAGGTGTAGAGCAGACCCAGCAGGAATGGGAAAGGAAACAGGCAGGACAGAGGACTGCTAAGAAAACTGCTGGCACCTGATCTCTTCCCCACCATGTCAGCACAGTGCAGAGCCCTCAGTAAGGCATGTCCCAGGCACCACTGGCCTGAGAGCAGAATGAGCAAGGCCCTGCATGTTGGTCGGGACAATCTCAAACACAAGTACAGGCTTGGCAGAGAACGGATTGAGTGGAGAGGGACTTGAGGGTGTTAGTTGATGAGAAGC
>NW_010107732.1:1346-2189 GCF_000699245.1 Pterocles gutturalis | reverse complement strand
GGGAGGGGACTGGGAGGGACTGGGAGGGGGTTGGTAGGTACTGGGGGGCACTGGGAGCATACTGGTCCATATTTGCCCATACTGATCCATACTCGTTTATACTGGTCTGTACTGGTTTATACTGGTCTATACTGGTTTATACCGGTCTATACTGGTCTATACTGGTCTGTACTGGTCTGTACTGGTTTATACTGCTCTGTACTGCTCTGTACTGGTCCGTACTGGTCTGTACTGGTATGTACTGGTTTATAGTGGTCTATACTGGTCCATACTGGTCCATAATGGTCCGTACTGGTCCGTACCGGTTTATACTGGTCCATACTGGTCTGTACTGGTCTGTACTGGTATGTACTGGTTTATAGTGGTCTATACTGGTCCATACTGGTCCATAACGGTCCGTACTGGTCCATACTGGTCCATACCGGTCTGTACTGGTCTGTACCGGTTTATACTCGTCTGTACTGGTCCATACCGGTCTGTACTGGTCCGTACTGCTCCGTACTGGTTTATACTGGTCTGTACCTGTTTATACTGGTCCGTACTGGTCCATACCGGTCCGTACTGGTCCGTACTGGTCCGTACCGGTTTATACTGGTCCGTACCGGTTTATACTGGTCCGTACTGGTCCATACTGGTTTATACTGGTCCGTACTGGTGCCGCAGGTGATCGTGCAGCGCTGCCTGGCCGGGCGCTCGCTGGCGCAGGTGCGGGGGGGCTGTGTGCTCTGCGGGGCGCTGAAGGTTCTCCCCGTCTTCCTCATGGTGCTGCCGGGCATGGCCGCCCGCGTCCTCTTCCCCGGTACCGCCCGCTCGCGGCTACTAACCGGCCACTGGCGGCTACTA
>NW_010107732.1:0-1001 GCF_000699245.1 Pterocles gutturalis | reverse complement strand
TATTATGGGTTATGGAGGAGATATTAGAGGATTATTAGGCAATTATTAGCGGTTATTAGCGGTTATTAGAGGATTATTAGGGGTTATTAGCGATTATTAGGGGTTATTAAATCATTATTAGGGGTTATTAGGGGATTATTAGGGGCTATTAAGGAGATATTAGAGGATTATTAGGGCGCTATTAGCGATTATTAGCGGTTATTAGAGGATTATTAGGGGTTATTAGCGATTATTGGGGTTATTAAATAATTATTAGGGGTTATTAGGGGATTATTAGGGGCTATTAAGGAGATATTAGAGGATTATTAGGGCGCTATTAGCGATTATTAGCGGTTATTAGAGGATTATTAGGGGTTATTAGCGATTATTGGGGTTATTAAATAATTATTAGGGGTTATTAGGGGATTATTAGGGGCTATTAAGGAGATATTAGAGGATTATTAGGGCGCTATTAGCGATTATTAGCGGTTATTAGAGGATTATTAGGGGTTATTAGCGATTATCAAGGGGTATTAATTATTAGGGGTTATTAGGGGATTATTAGTGGTTATTAGAGCGTTATTAAGGGGTTATTAGGGGGTTATTAGCGATTATTAGGGGTTATTCAGGGGCTATTAGAGGGTTATTAGGGGTTATTAGCCATTATTAGGGGTTATTAAATAATTATTAGGGGTTATTAGAGGATTATTAGGGGTTATTAGCGATTATTGGGGTTATTAAATAATTATTAGGGGTTATTAGGGGATTATTAGGGGCTATTAAGGAGATATTAGAGGATTATTAGGGCGCTATTAGCGATTATTAGCGGTGTTAGGGGATTATTAGGGGTTTATGAGGGGTTATTAGGGGTTATTAGGAGTTATTAGAGGTTATTAAAGAATTATTAGCGGTTATTAGAGGGTTATTAGTGGTTATTAATTAATTATTGGGGTTATTAGAGGGTTATCAGGGGTAATCAATTAATTATTCGGGGTTATTAGCCCGTTATTAGCCCGTTATTA
>NW_010107731.1:0-4935 GCF_000699245.1 Pterocles gutturalis | reverse complement strand
GCACAGAAGGTATTTGCTGTGGTTCTCCGAGGGGTCACAATCCATGATGCTGTAAGTCTGAGTTCCTTTGGTGATGATTCTGCATATTTCTCGGCGCACAACCTTGTCAAATTTCGTTGCGTGGGCCATGGACTTGCAGCGTGTTTCCATCATTTCGGGAGTTTCCGTTTGCTCAACACGGGCCACCTTGTAGCCCTTCTGCACTAGAACATCAGAGAATCTGCCAAACGCAGTTTCTGGAAACCCCGAATGGGCCCAAGTACCTTTCATAAAGATCAGGCCCAACTCATTCACGCCAGTGACTGCATCCATGTGATACAACTCGTAGAACTTTCCAACTTTGTAGCAAATCACAGCATCAAAGTTCTGACTTTTCAGCTGCCACCACCTCCGCATTCCCGGCGTGCACTTGTTGAGATAGTCCTCAGGCACGTACAGAGTACACGGGTCATAACCGGGGTCACTCTGCCGTCTTCTGTGCGCGTCTTTCTTTTTCCCTTCCTGCAGCCAGTCAATCTTCTCGTGTTCCCATACGGCGAAGCCACCGATGCCTCCACTGCAAGCACTTGCTTGAGATTCAAAATTTTCAGGTGCTGCAAAGGATGTCAGCTTAGACTTGGCTTCTGAAGAAAACGTTGCTGCTCTCTTGGGTGTTTCAGAACGTTCGTTTTCTAAGCTACTCCTTTTAGCAGGCTTGCTTCTCTCTCTTCTCTTTCGTTTGGAAGGGACTTTCACGGGACTTTCTGCAACAGATTCTGCATCTGTCTCCGTGTCAGTAGATTCATTTTCATCCACCCCACTACTAGCCTCCTCGCTGCTTGCCGCCTCTTTCACATCAGGTTTAAACTCTACGTCAGAGCCATCACGATCGCTGTGAGAATCCAACACTCTTCTTCTTTTGGCTTTTATGGCACTTTCCCTGCTTGTTCCTCGCTTATTACTCTTCACATCCTCCTCGCTATTGCAGTCATCACTGTTGCCTGATGCACTTTCACTCACCTGCTGGAAAAATTAATTATTTTACCTGTAAGAATTTCTGGCTACAAAGTAGAGTATTGCTGCTGCAAAAGCAGCACAAAAAATGTGCAATAATGCAGTAGCTATGACACTTCAAGCAAGAGACAGTAGAGCCACAGCCAATTCCATTTACCTTCACAGAATTTATTTTTTTCTCAGATAAGGGACTGCTACCAGCCAGTCGCATGATCACTCCTCTTTGTATTCTTTACAGCTTCATTCGTTACTTTGCCTAAGCGACGCTGATGAAAAAAGGCACATGGTATATGAAATCCAGCACAAAGGAAGAATGCCTCCATAAGCTAACTCCACGCTGGAATTTCTTCCAATGTGATTAGGTTTTGCAGCCTTTCAGTACTAAATTTTCCCTAGACAAGGTGAGAGACCAGCATATGACCTGACAACACAGAAGCAGTACCAAAAAAACACACAGGGATACATGTGCATGCATGACTGAAGAGCAGATAAGCCGTGATTACTGTGCCGGGAATTGCGGGATATTCCATGCTTAGCTCCAAGAGACAGTTTAAGTTCTAGCACTATTTCTGAAAATGACAGCCAGTGAAAAAGTTACCTCCATTTCTTCCTCGTCCTCAGTGTCCGACGGTTCACTGCATACTGCCAGTTCAAGCCGCTTCATTTTATCTTTACTCATTGCATCGTCTGCTAGCGCCATTGCTCTTTTAATTTCAGGCTTTGTACTATAAAACATACCTCCCTTCAGTGTCTCCCTGTCTGATGAACCTGTGAAACCACCAATAATTTGTCAGAAATTATAAAACATACCTCCCTTCAGTGTCTCCCCGTCTGATGAACCTGTGAAACGACAAATAATTTGTCAGAAACGGAAGTTAGTCTGGCATTTAGCCAGTCCTTCAGAGAGCGTTCCTACTTCACTTTTAAATGTGTTCAGACAACCAGTATAAGTACCTAACATTGTGTAGTTACCAGTCGTTCCCACATCTTAAATACAGCAACCTGTCACTCATTCAGCGTGATAAACTACCCCTAGAGAAGGTATAAACACTTGCAAATTAAATGCCCGCCTAGTCTGTGAACACTTGAAGAATTGCTTCTATTTCAGTGATTCATTTCCACATCGGAACATTTTAAAGCGAAGCTCCCAACACCCTCGCGTTATAGTTACCACTGAGAAGCACCACTCTATACGAGCAGTGCAGCGGACCTCAGACCACTCGGCTATTGTAGCAACAAGAGATAAGTTCAACCAAAACGTTATCTTCAAGGGACGGGCATCAGCCATCTGTGCCATGCACCTCTGGGCTAAAGCTCCGCCAGCCACTCAAACTCCTCCTGTAAGCGCAGCCAGGCACCCAGACCCAACGCCAGCTCATTAGCCAGATTAGCTGATCGCCGGCCACGCTGGCAATTCACCCTGACACTGCCAGGTATCAAGCAAAGCCCGCTATTAATAACTCCACCGCTCCCTCATCCTCTTTCACATCCCTTCAGCAGCACAGTTCCTCCTTCCACAGTCTGTCCATGAAGACACAAAGCCAACCATCTACAGCCCAATCGGAGCCTCAGCTCCACATCCAGGGCAGGCAAAAGGCAGCTGACTCGTAGGAGGCCAACCACCTCAGAAAGAGGCCAAACAGAATTCCTTCTCCCGTGGATTTCTTTGACCTCGCAGCAGCAAAGCCTGGAGTTACAAGTAGCTACAGCGCAGATGCAACACGTTAACTCCCTTTCAGTTCTGCACATGCAGTGAGACCATCTAAAAATACTTTAATATTGACAATTGAATAGTAGCAGGAGAAAAATATCACACAATTTAACTGCATACTCAAGCGTGCATCACCTGTACATTCACTTAACCAGCTTGTACGTAACACTCCACTTCTTGTAAGTCAGCAGTCTGGCCCTGTGCTGTCTGTGTTTAGTTACAAATGGTAACACAAAGTCAGAAACTTCTCCAGTTTTCTTACCCAAAGACTCCAACACTCTTACTTGGTATACAAAGATTATTTTATCTGAATTTAAATGCAAAGCATGTATTGTTACTGGGTTTTGCATAAGCCATATTTCTTGTAGATAGCCCAGTGTTTCTGTGCTTAAACATTTTGAACACTTCTTATTTTGCTGCAATTTTTTCTTGGTAAACAGATCAATTCTCCTTACCTGAATTGATACCTGAAAAATATATTTGATTCTTATTTTAAAATACCTTCAGGAAAGACACATATAAACCATGGACAAATTCACTTGTGTTAAATGACGCTAACGCAGTATCAGCATTACCATTTTCACTTAAAACTAACTATGGCTTAAGCGCCATACATTTCAGGATAAACAAGCCAAAAAAAGATGACTACATGATCACACGAGATGGAACTCTGACTTGTAAAAAAAGAAGAAACTGTTTGAATTCAGTTCTTTCACTGACATCATAAACAACAAAAATTCTAAAGCAAGGGGAAATCTGATCATAATTATTACTAAGGTGAGATTTATTATACAAAATGTTGTTTTAATTCTTGATTACATTTGACGCTCATTAGTTAGCCAAGTCACTTCAAGATGACAAACACCAACTCTGCTCTGTAACTACAGGCACTACCCTAACAAACACTCTGAATTCTCCAGTTATATATTTTATTAAAAAAACTGTACTGCACTGCTTAAAAGAAATAACACCACAGTAGAATTAATTTTAGTTACCTAACATCCTGTGCCTAGTCCTTTGATTCTGGACACGCTGCGGTTCCCAAATAGCTGCTTAAAAACTGAGTTGGATATCCCTAATATTTTAAGGATTTTGGGGCTAAAAACTGAAATAGTGGATTTATCTTTTAGATCTTTTTTTATATTAGTGGGAGAAATAAAGGAAAAAACTTTAAAACATAAGTTTGTATTCTAATCTAATAAACAAGAGGGCGCAATGTTTTATGTTTAAAGAACTGTATAACCATAAACGCACCTGTAACTCAAAAACTTGCTCTCCCTAACTTAAAAAGCACAAAACATTGCTTTCCCACTCAATACTAAACTTGGTTCTGCTGCTCTTTCTCTATGGAGAATACCATACCCTATACTCCATGCCTGTTTTTCCAAAACAAATGGCATCTTTCTATTTCAAAAAGAGTTACTTATATACCTTACCTTTATATGGCCTCAGATATTTCATACTGACCCAGCCCCTCGTAGGGCTGTCATCAAAAAACTGGACATGGACACGCGTGGATTTCCCTTTTCCTCTGATGATCGTTCTTTCAGTCGGATGGCTGTATATGAGACATGGCCACCAAGGATAACCTTCCATCTTGGCCCAGACCAAGTCACCAGGCGAATATCCGCAGGAAACACTGCAAAGGCAACAGATGTGTCACTGAAGGAACATCCACCTGGACTCATGCAAAGCCTTTGACACTGTCTTGCACGACATCCTTGTCTCTGAATTGTCACTCTTTATCAGGGAGTGTACTGATAGCATGGGGGAGAATGGTTTTAAGCAGAAAGAGGGTAGATTTAGGTTGGATATTAGGAAGAAATGTTTTCCTGTGAGGGTGGTGAGGCAGTGGCCCAGGTTGCCCAGAGAAGCTGTGGATGCCCCATCCCTGGAGGGGTTCAAGGCCAGGCTGGATGAGGCTTTGGGCAACCTGGGCTAGTGGGAGGTGTCCCTGCCCATGGCAGGGGGGGGGACTGGATGACCTCTAAGGTCCCTTCCAACCCAAACCATTCTGTGACTGTATGATCTCTTAAGGAAGGGGTGAAGAGTACCTTAGCAGACATTAACTGAACGAAGAAGATGGCAGATGACGCAGCATGAACTGCCAGCCTACATAAATACAGTTTTCCTGTAGAGACCCATTCTCAACAGGTCACCTCAAGGAAATGAGCAAGATCTCAAAAACCCTCAAGCTACCAAAAAAACAATAAAAAAATCCCCCACCTCTG
>NW_010107730.1:15973-16840 GCF_000699245.1 Pterocles gutturalis | reverse complement strand
CCCCCGGCCGTTCCCTCCGGCAGAAAGGCGGGGATGTCCCGATCTTCCGAGGGTCGCTCTTCTTGCCACAGGATTTTTTAGAGTAGTTAGGACCAAACCGGAGATCTCTGGCAAGTTCCAACTTTAATCCGCAGCTAATTCCCGCGTGGAGCTGGTGCATCCGCACTGCGGGATGCTGGGCGCACCCTGCGCGGGGGTCAGGGGTTCGTGGTGTTCAGGGGTTCGTGGTGTTCAGGGCATGGAAACTAAAATCTGAAAAGCTGGGGAATTGTACAAAGCCAGGTGGCACCCGCCCGCCTGCACGGCTTTTCAGCGCGGTGGCCAAAACCGTTGGTGGTTTCCTGATGTGCTTTCATGCCCTCACCAGAATTTCGCTTCCTTTTTCCACTGCTGTACTTAGCGCAGCCGTCTGGGTACAGCCCAGCACCCGCCAGTGTCACCCCTGCCCCGCAACGGTCACGGGTGGGGAACAAAGGGAGGGAACGTGCCTGGTCGTGGTGACCCTCCGTGGGGTTCGAGTTCCTCTGCTTAGGATCATCTCTCTCTTTCTTTTCTTTATGGGCTGTGGGGTTTTTTTTTCTTGTCTCTGTGTGTGGAGCTGTCAATTGCTTCTCAGCAGGGAATTCTTGCTATTATTTATCCTTTATTACATCAGCCAAGGGTACCTTCTCTATTTCTCCTTGACCCCATCCCCTTAATGAGAAGGGACTTTGGAGCAGCAGAATTACTCTCCCAAGTGTAATTTTTTTCTATAAGAGTTAAATGTCATGGGTGATATTCTGAGCAGGCTAACCTCTTCCATCCAGCCTTCTGGGCTCTTCCATTTGTAGTGTGCATCTGATTAGAGCACTGAAGTGTCCAGAACCA
>NW_010107730.1:0-15942 GCF_000699245.1 Pterocles gutturalis | reverse complement strand
ATGTATCAAAAACAAATGTTTTTTCTGGATTTAGCCATTATCTTTCTTCTCCCTTTCATCCCCTCTCCTCAGTTACACAATCTTACTCCTTAGAGAAAGACAAATTATGTTTTTTAACTAGATCTTATTTGCTGTATATTTGTTATATATTTTGAAATTGTTTTTTTCCATCTAGTTTTCAAAAAAGTTTGCCAGTTCTGTTCAGACAACTCTTAGCATACTGTCATATAGAATGAGCTTTTGCAGAGGAGCTAACATCTAATTTTTTATTTTTTTTTTTTAGCTGTCCTCTGGGTTAATCATTGAATTCTCTGATAATGGCACGGATGAGATTGGTTCAGGTGACTACGGAGACTATGGAGAGCCATGCTTCCAGCATGAGAATGCTGACTTCAACCGGATCTTCTTGCCAACAATCTACTCCATCATCTTCCTAACAGGAATAATCGGCAATGGATTGGTTATTGTTGTTATGGGCTACCAGAAGAAACAAAGAAGCATGACTGATAAATACAGGCTGCACCTCTCTGTGGCTGACCTCCTTTTCGTCATCACCTTGCCATTCTGGTCTGTGGATGCGGCCATAAGCTGGTACTTTGGGAACATTCTGTGTAAGGCAGTTCACGTCATTTACACAGTCAACCTCTATAGCAGTGTCTTGATTCTGGCCTTTATAAGTTTAGATCGTTACCTGGCAATAGTCCATGCTACCAACAGCCAGCGACCACGAAAGCTGTTGGCTGAGAAGGTGGTTTATGTAGGCGTGTGGCTACCAGCTGTGCTTTTGACAGTGCCTGATATAATTTTTGCCGGTACTAGTGAAGTAGAAGGAAAGTATCTGTGTGATCGCATGTACCCTCATGAAAACTGGATGATTTCTTTTAGATTTCAGCATATCTTGGTAGGACTTGTCTTGCCTGGTCTAATAATCCTGACTTGCTATTGTATTATAATATCTAAGCTGTCGCATTCCAAAGGCCACCAGAAGCGCAAAGCCTTGAAGACAACAGTTATCCTCATCCTCGCCTTCTTTGCCTGCTGGCTGCCATACTATATCGGCATCAGCATCGACACGTTCATCTTGCTGGGAGTCATCAGACATCGTTGCAGCTTGGATACGATAGTGCATAAATGGATCTCCATCACCGAAGCCCTGGCATTCTTCCACTGTTGCCTGAATCCAATTCTGTATGCCTTCCTGGGTGCCAAATTCAAAACATCAGCACAAAATGCCTTGACATCAGTTAGCAGAGGATCAAGCCTCAAGATTCTTTCAAAAAGCAAACGTGGGGGACATTCTTCTGTTTCGACAGAGTCCGAGTCTTCAAGTTTCCATTCCAGCTAACGCTGCTCCTTGTCATCGTTTTATAAACAGACACTTTAAAGTTGCGCAAGATTTCAGAAAAACAAGACTGACCATAATGTACAGATTTATTTACAGCTGGAATTTTATATTGTTTCTTCTAGTCTCTGTGAAGTTTAATTGACTTATTTATATAAAAAAAACTTTCGTATTGATGACAAACTGTCTAGGCAGGTCCTGTGGACAAGTGGTTAGTTCACAAAAGTTTTAGTATTGTCTGTATGTATAGATACGTGAACTAAACACTTCTGGATTGTAGCAAGTTGACTGTTAAAAGTTTTGAAAATACTTCTCTGTTGTTTATATGTAAATGTTTTGAGTGTTGCTGTTAAATTCTTAAAAAATTAGTCTGGAGATTTTTACCTTCCTACAAGATGTTTGGTTTACAATAGCTTAACTCTGCTGTAGAAATGGCACTTATAACCAAAGCCTCCTCTGTTATATGCTAGGGTTTTTTTTTTTTCCCCCATTCTCAGTCATTGATGGTTTGCAAAATGTTCTGTTCAAAGTAAATAAAAGTATATGGCAAAAAGTTATTTT
The DNA here is from genome assembly GCF_000699245.1 of Pterocles gutturalis. NCBI lineage: Eukaryota > Metazoa > Chordata > Aves > Pterocliformes > Pteroclidae > Pterocles > Pterocles gutturalis. Next base: position 14,039 of record NW_010107730.1, on the reverse strand, counting down.
GAGTGGTATTTTTGTTTCTGGTTAAATGTTTTTCCCAAAGCTTTTATTTACAATTCTCAATGCACAATAATTTCTTTGAAAATTGCAGGGCTCTTGTATGAAAAGCAGGAAAATGAGTTTCAGTACATGTTGATTGTTCAGTTGACACCTGTGAGTTCTAAGTCTTTTTTTTTCACCAGAATACACTTATTCCAGTTAACATTATTTTTAGAATGACTTAAACTATGGCTTCAAACAAATAACTTTTTGAGAGCAGTTTCACATGTTAATAGTAATCAAAAGTAGTTGGATCAAAGCCATTTTGCTATTTGACATTGCATTTGGACTAGAAATAGTTATTGGTGTGTATCTCCTCCATGGAAGAGAAATGATTTTTCTCTATGGAGCTTTCCCTATCCTGTCTACATACAGATTTTCTTAATATAATCTGATCTTAACATTCTTTTTAAAAATACAGAAAGTGTACCGGTTCTTTTTAAAAATATTTTTAATAGGAACCAGCCAGACTATAGAATTTTTCCAATAATTAATGTTGAAATCTTATTTATCTGTTAGTCATATCTTCATGTTAGTAAAGTGCATTCAAAAGTAAGGAATACCCAAAAGGACAAAGCTATTGAGAATATTTTTGTATGTTCTTACATTAAAAAAAATGCAGCTGTTACTGATCTATAAATAATTAACAATTTGGAAGTCAAAAAAGCAAAAAAATAAACACTAGTCACACAGAACTGAAATAAACAACATGGGTGTTTCAATGATATTACCCAGAAAGAATGTGTTTTCACAAGCACAGCACCCTAGTGATTTTGTGGAGCGTGTACCACTATGGTAAGCTATACGTTAAATTGCATGTTTTATTTTAGGTATTTGCATAAATATAACAACTTTCTGTTTTCAACTTCCCTCTTCTCCAGTCAGGAGGCTGCAACCTTGTCTGCATCCTGCACACTTTTTCCCTTGCAAAGACAGTAGGAGTCATCTGATTCTATGTTGAGCTGATTCAGTTTGCTGAACCAGCACAAAACTAATCTGGCAGGAAAAAAAATTAATGTTCCAGCAATGCAGTGAATTGAATGAGCTCAGTGAGGAATCCAACAAGCACTACAAAAGTGCAGGACCCTGTAACCTGGAACAGGGAAAGAAAAAAAAAAGTGAGATAAAAGGAAGAGGAAGCAGGTCCCCTCTTTTAGCAACATAGCTTAGATCAGTTCAATTAATGTCCATGTTTACTCAACATAACATAAATTAACAGCAGAAAAAGATGCATCCTCAAGAAACAAAAGGTCTCACATTTAACAAGTTGTTCCTCATTAGCAGAGTAGAGAAATGAGGAAAACGTGGTATAGGAGAAGAACTTCTTAAATGGTTTATTTTTGTTGTTCATTTGTGTGTTTTCTTAATCTAGTGAGAGTTTCCCTGTGAAGAATTTGTTCTAAATGATTCTGGTTTCCACCCCAGCCCAATCAATCACTGTGATTTAATTGCACTTATAAAATACTTACTGGCTATCAACACACTGCTGCTTATTTGTTAAGGAAATGTTTAGAGCCCTCTAGCATTAACTTAGATTATTCCCATTAGACTTCACAGTTGTCCAACCGTTAGCTCAAGCAGAGAGTTAGCAGGAAAGAGGGTGCAAGCCCGAATAAACACAGTAGTCCAGTGTTACTGCCAAACACCACTAAAAGGACACTTTAAACAAACAACAGAAAGCATTTGTATAGAAAATAAATCATCAAAATTAAAACAACCCATGCCCCAGAGGGATGAGGCCTACATTAGTTTTATAAACCTGCCATTGTTTTCAGTAGCATTAGTGAAACTATGGACAGAAGGACATCTTGAAAAGGAGTTGCAAGATCACTGGAGTTTTGCTCCAGCAAGGAAAATTAGTCAAAAGCTACATGTATTTATTTTTAAATAGCTTTACATATCTATAAATATGAATATAACATATATTTGTACTGTTTGCACAGCAAATATTTGCAAATGGAATTAAGTTCTCATGAGGAAAAACAGTAAGAAATTATGTTCTGTCCTTTTACCTCTAAGGAAGTCAGAGCAAATCAGGCAAACTTCTCTCAAAGCCACCAAGCTATTCCAAATACACCATGTTGGTAAAAAATATTAATTTATTCCCCTTTAAAACAAAATCACGTTGAAGCTGATTTTTGCTGAGGCTGTGGCTTTTTTACATCTTTGTGAATCAAAAGTACTTCCAGTAAATGCATTTCTCAAAGTGTAAATTCAGTGACAAAGGTGAATAGATCTAATTTTGTAAATTATACATTGAACAAGTCTACATACATCAAGAACTTTCCAAAGTTTTTAAAGAGACTTTCCAAGTCTTTTTCCAAATTATTCCTCTCTAGTATACAGAATAATCATAATGACATTCTTCAAGACGTAAACAGTGCACAGTCTTAGCATTGTCTTGATGTCATAAAATAATAGCTGTGCCCAAGTAACTTTAAATATGCAACTCAAGATACCTAACAGGAAACAAATAAGAGTACCTGCAAGTATTGGTCACAGCCAGTTAAAAATGTTACATTGTAATTTACAAGATTTATAATGTATTTACAAACACATTAAGTACATTATAATGTATTTACAAATACTCTTTCCAGAGCATCCAGGCACTAAGTATTTTGCCATGGTTGTTAACATGTGCTCACAGCAACCATGGACTCAAACACGGATACTCACCTAATACTATAATGCACACATTTAAGTGCTCTGAGATTAGTCAGAAATCCTTTGGATCACGCAAAGCTAAACTAAGAAGAGAACACGTACACAAACTTACATTTGCTTCCTCTGAAATGCTGTTTGGAAGTAAAGTTAGAATACTTAAAGCAGTGGGATAAAATTATGCTACAATCCATTACTTGCATGGCATATATGTACTCTGTCTGATCAGGTTGTACAGAGCCCACGTTAGAGGAGCATGGGAAAAGAAAGTGGTGGCAGGGAGGGTGTCAGAGCTGATGTATGCAGGCTATAGAGACCAGTGAATAAGGTGGAGTTTCTTGTTTTTTCTCAGCCAGTCTTATGACACAATCGTTATACAGGGGGTTCAGCTTCTATGCATATACATAAATCAGAACAAAATCGCCATGAAAATAAAAAGGAAGTAGCAGTAATAACATGGAGCCATTCATACAAATGAATGGTTTATCTTGCGATGGTTGAGCTCCAGTTGGACAATGTACAAAGTGACTACCTCTCGATGTTTGGTTGAAAAGGCCATTTTTTATATTGTTTGGGAAAGGAAACAGCATGATGAGGAAGTACTTCCTTGATCCAGGCATGCCTCCAAAATCCCCTAACAATGGAGTATTCTCATATTCTCATAGTGCTGAAACTTAGGAAACACTTAAGCAGATAGGGCACCAGAGTTTCTGCTCAAAGGATGCCACTCCCTCACTTTATGTTTTGAAAGACCTATAGAGACTCTTTTTCACAGCCATAAATCACACGTCAATTGAAATTACATCATCACTGGGATTATTTCTTAACCGATTTCTTAAAATCTTTTCTCTTTCGGCAACAAAATTTCTGTCATTCTTAATTTTCTCTGAAAATCTTTAATTTTTAACAGGATAAAGTTTAAAGGTCATTTGTTTTAACATAAACTCCGTTACTATCTTCCCACCATTCTAGTTCTAACAGGACATAGAATAAAACAATGTTATGCTTATTGGTTTTGAAAACCTTTTTTAATAGCAGTTGATTCTAAGCATACCTTGTGTTTATGCATATATATTTTAAACATAGCTATATCTACATATATATAACAATGTAGATTATAAGCACCATTTTCAATTGTTGATACAAGTGATCCAGGCTCCAGCAGAGCTACTACTGACTTCAGAGAAGTCAAAATTCATGACAGATGTAGTAGGTATTTATTAAAATTGCTATTTTTTAAAAAGGACAGGCAGCTTCAGTGACATTCAGAATTCAGAGAGAGCAGGGTACCTAAAGAATTATGCTTCCTGAAGTGATAACCTTATAGACCAAATCAATTACAAATGAAGATTACAAGTTCCTCTGATTTCAGCTGCAGTCCAAGATCTGCAAGAAATTAAATCTTTCAGTATGGAGCAGGTGGAATTGTTCTGCTTAATGTAACAGAAATAAATTTTCAGCAAAATGGTTTTGTCTTACTGAAGGCATGCAAGCTTTGCATACCCAGCTATCAACAGGCTGGCAGTAATTTGTCTTCAGTGGCATAGTGTTTGAAAGAAACAGATCAACATTTTAAGTATCCTTATCTTTTGGAATTCACACCAGGAACAGATTCTCACCACACAAACATGTCAAACTAAGTAGAAATTATCACAGATTCTTTGAAGGGTTACATTGTGAAGAGTTCTTTGGCTTCTGTTTTGGTTTGATTTGGTTTTGGTTTGGGTTTTTTTTGCTATTGATGCTGCCTTTTGTTTCTACTATCTTCTTACAGCTTCTATTCTACTTGAGTTTTCCTTTAAAAATATACCTTTATAGAATTTGTAATGGCTCTGCTCTGTTAAGACTACATACAACATCCCGGACAAGTGAAAAAAAGTAAAGAGGGACTGTTCAAAGAGTAAAATACAAACCTTCACAACAGTTTCTATGTCTTCTCATGTGCATTTTGCTTCCAACATCTGCTTTTCCTTAGCCAAAAGATAAATTACTTCTACATCGTATGAAAAGTTTAAACTCAAATGTTGGCTTTATTCTCAAGTTTCTTAAAGTGCAATCACAGCACACATATGTTTACTTTTTGTTTTTTTCCTATTTGGCACTCTGTAATTGGGCAGATCTCCCAAAGAGAAGGCTGGATAAGAGAGGCTGAGGGGGCCCTTAACCTTCTTGTCAGTGTCATCACTGATGCCAATACAACTACAAAAACACGGGTTGTCCATAAATTTGCTCTCACTACTGATGCACTCTGTGAGGCTACAATAAGACTGGACAGCAAGAGTTATCACGGGTAATACTCCTCATGTATCACCTTGCCAGAGGTGACCATGACACTCCTCAACAGACATAGTACATAATACATAATATAATACATAATACCTCATAATACAAAATAAACCTGAAAAGTTCAAATAGAACATCTTTCCTTAACTCTCCTTTCACAACAACTCAACCTTTTATTGGACATCCCACTTGTCATCTTTCTTATGGTTACTCCTTTTCAGAACTACCCCTTCTTAGGCTAATATTTGCTTTCTTTTCCTTGAGGAAAATATCTCACATTCAAACTATCTTTAAAAACAGTCATTTTGCCAAGCCTGCCTACACAGTTCACCAAAGACAGAAATAGTAGAAGATAAAACTAGGACCTTAGTTTCCACAGATCAACTCCATCTCTAAAATCTGTGGCAAGTAAGAAAATAATTCTGGTTCTTATGTGACAGCAATACATGTGTCAATATTTTTATAATCTATTATTCCTGCTCTCTGGGGGAGGAATTACCTCTCTTATACAAGTGTTAAGTGCACTGTTGGAACTCGGTACAGGAATGCACTGGTAAGAGAAGCTAGAGTCTCATCATGAATAAAAGTGAAGAAGGGCATGGTTTCATGTTAGATTTGACCTGACAGCGAAGTAAATTTAATGAGTTCCTGCCCTCGCTTACCCCTTAGTATTTACTATCTTCCTCTCCATGGCCTTTCAGGTCATGCCCCCCACCCCGCTTTGCTCTCTTTGCCCCCAGCCCCATTATGGTGATTCTTTAACAGTGCTATCCCGCACGGAACCAGGCATTAATAATGCACTGACACAACGCAACTGAGCTCATCTACTAATCAGCAGGACCAGAACAAATAGTCTCACACCTCACAGTCCCCTTCCTTCTCTCCTTTACCCTTACTATGCATCCCCCTCAACCTCTGCTGCTCATGTGATTCCTTGGCAAGCCAATTCAGCTCTTGAAGATTGGAGTCTCACAGGAATTTGAAGCAATCTAACTTCCTCTGCTCAGAAGGTCTTCAGCCTCCCTCCCTCTTCTAATCCTTTAATTTGATATCTTCAATACTCTCTGATTCTTAGTCCTGTGGACCTGTCTCCTGCTGTGCATTATCTATTGAATCAGTCACAATTTATTTTGAACAAACGTAGTTGACTAAATAGATAGCAACTTTTTTTTTCCTAATTTATTTTATACCATTTTGATTAAGTTAGTCAGCTCAGAAAGAGGGCTGACTACACCCAAGAGAAAAAAATAAGCAGTCAGGCACATGGCTCAGCAAAGAATGAAAAGTTATACCAGATTTTTCTTCACTTTTTCTTTCAGCAGCAATAGGCTCTTAATTTGACTTCCTGTACTTGTGAAGCCCACCAGCCACGGAAAATGAACCAACAAAATAAAGTGAATAGATTTCAGCCAGCATAGTGAGTCAATGAGATCACCAAGAAGTCAAAACCAGAGCAATTGCAAAAGTGAGGGTGGAATCATGCACGTGGGAGCTGCAGGGGGAGCAAAGTAGTGCAACCCTGGCTTGTCAGAGTAGCAAGGTGTTAGACCGGTTTAGCTATCTTGTCAAAACTTCCTTGAGTAAACAGCCAAACTGTTAAACAAACATAAACCAGTTCTCAGGTAGAGGGTAAGAGGTTGAAAAGGTATGGAGAGACTAGATGCCCCTCTTTAAAGGGAAGTGAGCCCTGCTTCCTCCAGAACTAAAATATGATTACCTGTTGACTACATGACCATGGTCCTGCAGAGGACTTTTCCCCAAAACAAGACTCAAAAAAGAGTTCTTCAATAGTAGTGCTTTAAACTAGAGAGATCTGCAATAGCGTGATTACTCATGTTCTTGATTATAACCTATATTGTTCAGCAGATTTAATGCAGCTATTTGTTAAGACACACTGTGAATCTACATTCATCTATATAGTCCGTAGGGCTTTTTGAATGTGATGGATGTTTGTATGATTTTTAAAAGCAGAATCCTTGAAAAGCAGATAGCAGGTTTTATTTAACAACCACTAAATTTTAACAGGGCTTCCTATTAAAAAAAACCAACCCAAACAAAGCATTTGATTTAAGTATTATGCTGTGACTGTCTCCTTGTTATGACTGACCTATCAACTAAGGAAAGAAGAAATTGCCTCTGGGTACAAAATCTGCTTAGGAACAAACATTAGATGCCTGACTCAAATGCAAACTTAGTTCCACTGAAGAAAGGTAGTCAGCCCAGTTATGTTGACCAGACTAAATATGCTCACACCATACAGTTGGAACGTGTGGAGCTATATGGCTCTCCTAACACTCTGCAATGACAGGGAGAACCTGACAACTGCATGAATATTCCCTGTAGTGTACACCAATCTGACAGTCTAACCAGGCTTCAGCCCCAAGAATAAACAGTCAACAGAGCCACAAATCCTTGAATCTACTCCCTCTCGCTTCTTCCTACAAGCTAATATGGAGGGATTATTAAGAAACTTTGCACCCTCATCAAGCACTTTGTGGGGGCTCCGTAATAAAAACTGTGACAGATGAAGGATATAAGATCCTTTGTCTGTGATATTTAAGAACCACTCTGCTACCCAGGTGTTTGAAAGAGATCCTGTTGATTCATTCATTCACCAGTTTCAGTAACAATTAAAAATCAGAACAAAGATTTTTGTATCTCTTTAGAATAGGTACCGTTTCTAAAGTTAATCCATTTTAAAACCTCTGTTCTTAGTACCACACACTTTACTCTCCATGTACTCTTTTAGATGCTGGCCAAACTGGGGCCCATTATGCCCTCTGTAAGCCATGCCTTGCAAGGAAAATGAAGGTCCATCTACATGAAGTGGAACACGGTATTGAAATGCTGAGCTGACAGTGGTACCCCTTGGTGATACCGAGTTCAGAAATCAATGCAGTCAGAGGAGCAGCTGTGATTACCTGTCCCTTTATCCATCCTGACTGTCCTAACCGCTGGGCTACAGAATTAGTCTCTCTCTGACTCAGTGAATATTTATTTATGCAAAGTTAGACATTTCAAAAGGACTCACAACACAAAGCACCCCACCAAATACAATAGCCTGGCGATTAAGCACCCTCCCAGGAGAGAGTGCACTCTCTCAGACTGCGTGGAAACCTGAGCTTCTGCACCGATGTCCCTTGACAAGGGACATTGTTTTTGCAAGAGGGCTCCTCCTCCTCCTGCTCTTCAGTGCTTTGTATAGGATTAAGTGTGCGCTTAAAAAAACATCTACAGGAGCAAGCACTGTCTGTCCTTTGAAAAAAGCTGGAAGTGCTTTGTTTATGACTTCTGCTGGGGGTTAGGCAGATTGCACTTTGTCATTTGGCATTATCAAGTCCAAAACTGTTCTGTACATTAGCAGCAGGAGATATTTAAGTACTTAAATCTGCTAGAAATCGACAAAAGCTTTTTAAGATGTATGTCTACATTTAAGTGGCCATATCATTTGTAGAAATGTAAATTTGTCTTGTAAATCTAGCTGTCAGTAAGTGGAGTCCAGAATACCACAGAACTCTGCACCACATTAAGAAAATAGAGCTGTAGATGATCTTCATACACTAGTAATTCAAGCTCTACACCAGAAATAAATAATACAGCCACAACATGTTTTCCTTTTTACTCTTTACACAAACTCCATAAACAAATGGACAGCTCATCCTAAAGAGCTCTTCAGCCACTGAGGTACACTTAATCCTGAATCAGCAAAACCTGATAATAACTCTCAGCTGCTTGAAATGTAATTATTTTCTGATGACTGGACTTAATCCAACCAAAGGTCATAAAACTAAAAAATGCTGTCAGCTCAGGCCTTAATGATATATTCTTACCTCTGTAGGCCTATAATTTCTTTAGGTACCTAAGAGGTCATGTCAATCCTAATGTCTCCCAGTTTTATGAATGCAACCATAAGCCCCTTTTAAATCAGATTGCAAATTATTATAACTCTAAATTAAGGGAAAGGCCCAGCATTTTCTCTAATTGGAAAGACTAATTTAATCATAATTCTTTTCTTTCCAGATGCTTTGTAATTGTTCCATTACAATAGATAGCCAGGGTTTATGGAAAAGAAACAGCTTATTGTTTATGGCTCTGAAAGGATGACAAATTAGTTCACATATGCTGGTGTAGCCACACTTCAGCCACACTTCTGATGTTTTTGAACTGCAGGTATCTTCATATGCAGTACAGGGTGGCTTCACTTCTAATTCAAAGTAGCCAAGAAGACCACATAACTGAACAGATTATGCTGTTCTAACACTTTTAAAAGATCTTCTTCCATCTGAAATATGCGATTGATAAAACCCTCAGAAGTAAAAAGCTAATAATTCAAGATTCACAAGTCAGTGGGCACAAAGTGGAAAATGGTTAATGTATTCAATATCCCAGTGTGATTTTGCACTGAATTAATGTAAATTGACAGAGCGTCCATAGTTAATCTTGTCAACAAACTCACCTTATTATAATCGTAGATGCATCTAAATTATTTTTGTTTGTCAAAAATAAGTAGCTTTCCAAATATTAAATAGGCCAAATCTATATTCTGTGTAGCTTTGCTGAACCCAATGTTTAATTATTTATTAGATATCAAATGTATAACATCTGTGTAAGGAGGCTGACATATGTTAGGACCTTTGACTTTGATATACAAAAACTGTCTGCTGAGTTAGGAATCTCTCTATAAATTAATTAGATAAACATGAATATAGCATGTATATTCTTCTAAGTCTTTGTTTCCCTAGAGATGAGGAAGGATAATGCTTATACAAAGAACACAAGACTGGACGTATGAAAGGATCCCCTTTGTCTTTGAATTAACGAGGTCACACTTTATGCCTTCTTAACTTTTAGTGGATGGCTTTCAGAGTTTAAGGATTTCACAGTCTAAAGGTTAATTCTTCTCTCTTCTCTTAAGCTGTTTCTGAGACTCTGTCAATATTACAGAAAATTACACCAGTATAACAACCTAGATTTTGTTCCATTGGTATGAATTTTGTAGGCTAGGCCTCAAGTAAGAACATTCTTCTGGAAAGAGATATTGTTTGTCTTCTTCATTCATACACACAAGCACACAGGCACACACACACAGATACAGCTGATTATACTTTGGGTCATAATCTTATATTTTGATAGGAAAACTTCAATTTCATTTTTCTCCATGGCTGTACTTTTGAGTTGGAACCCTTCTAAAACTTGCTTCTCCAGCTACTTGTCATTCCACTATATAATAAAAAATCATTTTGCCTAACACTCCCTACAAAGTGGAGCCTACTTCCTATACAAAGGTATCTCCTTTTTTTCAGCTAGATACAAAATGTAGTATTTTATCAAGATAAGGGAAGGGTCACAGTTGATCTTCTAGTGAAAGTGCAGAGCCTTCCCTCCACAATATTTTTTTACCTCTAGACATCCTTCATCAGAGATCCAGTTTTGATTTACAATGTAAGTTACAACTTTGTGATAGAAAAGGAGTAGTTTATAGGCAAGTGTGCAATGTCATAAATGGTACCCACACTCACTACTGAAAAGGTATAATCTTCTTCCAAATAAAACTGCATATAGCAGTATATCCAAGGAAACCAGAGAAATAGACATGTGCCAAGAGCATCCTTCTTTGCCTGAGTAGGGCCCATAGTGACATGCATGCAAAAGAACTCTTGCTTTTTCAAAAAGCAATCCTGAATAAAAACTCTTCTCATTCAAGACAGAGGCCTTAAGGAACATCCTGCATGTTAACAAACATCTTCAGATAATGCCGAGTTTGATGCTCATTTCCTAGTTATTCACAGACTCTCTTAAATGGAGCTCTTTCACTTCTGCAGCTTAGCCTAAGGAAATCCTGCAAGGACAATGTGTGACTGAAATACACACAGGTTTCCCAAATGGTAGCAAGACCCATTGATTCTGCTTCAGATAGCACCAAGACAGCGAGTTATAATGCAACCTAAACAAGAAAGGGTCCTGTTTGTATAGGACTGACTTGGGTTCAAGCTTTTTTCCTTTCAATTTGTAGTATACTCTGTAAAGTGTCCTTCAGTGAAGAAGATATTTAGCTGCCAAACTACGCTACCTTCCCTCAAGTAATTCACCAGACAGAATTTCCAAACCGTCTAGGCAATTGCTTAGTCCCCAAATAAGCATTCCCATTTACTCTTCTTAGTAAAGTAGCCTGGAATCTCCTTGCAGATGCTGAAGGTCTGGTAACAGAAAGAGAAGCCTTAAGGAATCTTTTTCCAAAATTAGGTACCATGGCAATGACACAGTTTTATTAATTAAGGTCAATTTATTGCTGTAGAAGATGCCTGGTTTGATGCTCCTAGAGTCTGTACAACCTGTACACATTTACAGAAAAACTGCAGCACTGAGGACATGACAACTTTCCTGGGACTACCTTTGTAAACAAGTGAAGATCCCTAGGAGCCCTAGATTATCCAGTTTTCCCGCTGAGATTATCAGGAGGGTATAACTGATTCCAATATATGGACATCTTTGCATTGTAAAATAGATTTACACCATTAATTTATTTCAAGACACTTAACACTTGATGGATGGCTTTCAGCTCCTTCCAAGGCTGATTACCTTGGAACTCAAAGAGAAATAGCTCTTTATCCCATTAGAAAATTTCTGAGCCAAACAATCTCCCTCCTCCCTTACTTCTACAGCATTATCCAGTGTCTTCTCCAGCCACAGTCTGGTTAAAGCTGTTGCTAGTACTTTTTCTAGCCAGAGCATCTCTATTTTATGCTATTGCTTTGCTTGTTTTCTTATTGCCGTTACTGCACAGTTTCCTCAACAAACAGGCACACAGTATTTTTTTATTCACAGCAGGTATTACACATCACACAGCCCCACATATGTATTGGTGGATATACCTGATTATCTGCCTTCCCCAGAAGATTATATTGATCATCCAAGCAACTCCTAAAACATCTTAAAGTCTAGATAACTTTTTCCATGTTATTTGTGAAAACACTTTATTTCTCTTTTGAGATGCTTAAATCACATGGTTCTAGGAAAGTGGTATTTTGCCTGAAAGAAAGCCAGGAAGCAAAGCATGTCTAATATGTACACAAAAGAGAGATAGTAAAATAAAATATATTAAATTTTCAACAAAACAAAATTTAAATGGAAGGATGTATGACACTAGCCACAAAGAAATGAAAAATAGTAGTCCATCCAATAACTGATTTTAGAGTCTGATATGTAGGCAAATACAGTTATCAATTCAAATATGATACATTATTTAGAAGTAAAAGCAAGGTATGGCAAAGATTATGTGAATAAAACAGATCCTATTATAACTTTTCTCACTAAAATCACTAATAATCAAGCTTTTGAGACAGAAAAGAATAGTCCAATTAAAGTACCACTTTTCCGCAATCTCAAAAAAGAAAAGGTAGAATTAAGGTACAATGTTTCTCTCTAGCAAATCTTATAATATCCAGTCATCCCAGTTACCATGCCTTCATTCATCCTTTTAAACAGAAATGAACAACATTAGACTAGAACTTTATTCAAATACCTGCTAAAATCAGTGGAGACTCTCACTGGATTGATCCACTTTGTATCAGGACACTAATGCAAGATCTCTTGCACACTGACTTTCTCCATCCTCTTCTACTGCCATCACGTCTACCTAAGTAATTCTGATTAATTTTTGCATCAGAAGGTTGGGGCTTTTCAGAAGAGTCATTACAGTGGGTACTGTGGGGTTAACTGGTGTGCTGAGCAATAGTGATATATTGCAAAGTGAAGCATCAGGCTGGAAAGCTAAAACAGTGAGTTACTCAGAACAGTTGGAATACACCATCTTTGTGCTTTCCCTTTTTATACATAAAAATGCTTTTGAGCATATTTGTTCAAACATTAAAATGCATCCAACTATGAACTCGACTTCAAGATCTCACATTTCCAGTTATAAGCCAGTTATATTTACATAAAGCAACACTCGTTTACCCATCAGGCACTTCTAAGCACATCTTTGGATGTTGTTGCTGTTGGTTTTTTACATAGTTGAGCTATTTGTCTTAAGTAAAAAAAGTGGCATCTGTATGTAATTTCCATGCTCACTTGGCACCACTACCTCCTTTTGATGACAGTCTCTACTGTTTCCCTTTCTTCTTCTAGTCACTCCAGCTGCAGGATCCAGATGTCAAACTCAGGAATGTATTTTTTCCCAACAGTGATATCTGATTCTGTTGTTGGCACCTCTGCTTGTGGCTGTTCTGAAGCTGCCTGTGTGCAGCTTCATAAGTTCAAACTGCAGACAGTGTGTTTTTTTATTTATATGCTAAAACCTTTTCAGTTGCCTTAATTACGGAAACTGAATAATATTTATTCATCAAATATACAAACATACAGATTCCATTATTTACTATACTGGTTTCACAACTGTCATGCTTCTGTAACCAGAAACTGGGAGGCAAGAAGAAAGCATCCAAAAGTACTAATGAGGCATCAAAAGTAGTTGTTTACTTTTAATAACTGATCCAAACAAATAAAAGGTAAATACAAAGCAATCAAAGGCTGAATGACAAAAGAGTAAGGTAGAAAGAAAAAGGTGAAAAAAGAAAAAGGGATGAACAGCAAAGAGATGAGGGCAGAATAAAACATGTTAAAACTGTCTAAAAACATTCTGCCACGTCTCTAAAAAGCGAAGCTCTTTAAAAGGGAACCAAGGGGAAAAGTTACATCCAATTAATACCTTTCAGTAATTTTCTCTTTTTTCTTGCTCCTAGCTCTATGTTTTCCTCTTGGTAACTTTTTGCTGCAGTGTTTGATTCTCCATCACACAGACAAGGTACTTGTCTCCTAGGGGCTTTGCTGTACCTTACTCATGTACAATGACTGGTCTGGAGTACTGAATGAGTAAAGCAGCTTGCATCCTCTCACAAGCACCTGATAGCACCTGTGTGCTTATTCTGCTGCAGTCTACAAAACAAATTAATTTTCCTGTCTACAGATCCCTTAAAGAAAGCTCATTCCCCTCCCCCTGCATTAATTCTCCTGTGTAATAAACATAACTTTGAGACAGCTTCTATATATAAATATATATATAA
>NW_010107729.1:8477-19379 GCF_000699245.1 Pterocles gutturalis | reverse complement strand
GCCTGGCCTTGAGCACTTCCAGGGATGGGTCATCCACGACTTCTTCGGGCTTTACCACCCTTACAGTAAAATTTTTTTTTTTCCTAGTATCTGATATTTCAACTCTTCCTTTCAGAAAAAAAAAAAAAAAAAAAAGATTAAAACAAACAAGATTAAGTCTGGTAGGAAAAAAACTAACTATTTTTCTCATTACATAGATGCACAGATAGAAATAAGTCATATGCATCAAGACACAGATAAATTCAATGTGTCTTTTGTCATGACCCAGAGGAAAGAACAGTGATATATCTGTGCGATTTCTTTGATTTTCAGGAAACCACAGACCTCTATGGATTGTTGAAGAAATGTAACTTCTTAGACAAGTGAAAGATAAAGACTTTTCTAATTTGGGAAAGATTTCCCAGATTCTACCTTGGATGAAAGTCCTATTCTCATGTACAGAAGGGACATACATGTGAAGGAGGACTGGTCTTTTCCTACTTTTAGATGCAGAGCTGACTCACATTATCACGTGGAAATATTAGTTAAGGTAAATCAAGAGTGCAATATACGCACACACAAAAAGAAACACATTGGCAATATGCAAGGAGTTTCAATGGCACTAAAACCAAGGTACAAATCTCTATCTGGAGAGTAGATTCTAATTTCAGAGCAAATTATTTTGCTAAGGTATAACATTTTCTGTCTACCACTTCTGTAACAAGGTAGTGTTTCTTTCCAATGCCATGTCATGAGCATTTTTTTTTAAATATTCTGCCAAGTATGCCAAGGTGCAGAGCAGAAGAATTTGCCCAAGTTCATACAGCGCGTTAGAAGTAGAACCACCAGTAGAATCTGTTTTCTAAACTACAAAGATAGTGCACAACCATATGGGCTACCCTTCTATACCAGCAGGACAGGTGGAAAAAGGATTGGTGGCACTATGGTGTCACTGTCATCCAGCAATAGAGAAAGATATTTTAAACAAAGTCTTAGGTTCCTCTCAGAAACCTGTGAACCAGCAGGGAACAATTCTGTATGTGTTATGTTCAATTGATTCTCCCTGTTCATTAGTTTCCAAGCCGTCCATTTCAAGTAGAAAAAGAACAACAATTTCCCAAAGCTGAAACTTCCCTTACATCTCTTCTCCATTTTACTTCAGTTGACTATAAAAAAATATTCATAAGCCAAGATGTACAAATCCGTGTGACCAAAATCTGGGGCCCACAGGAATGACTCCGTCTCTCATGCTTGTTAACTGTTGGTCAACAGCTGCTCCAAATAGTGAATGACTGTGACGAATTTCTTCTTTTCAGAGGGAAACAAACTAAAACATAATTGTACTTTCAATTTAAAGTCAGGAGTCTTACCTTAGTGGCCTAAATTTGAAAATAATTCACTTTTATGCCAGTCAGAAGTTTCAGAAGACAAATATGGATTCATTTATTCTGTTGATAGTCTAATATCATCAGAAAGGAGTCTAAGACCCTCTTATGCTTCTAGACTGTCTTTGTGTTCCTGAATAATTTGTGCAGATATAATGTCAAAAATTCTTTTGCTATCTGTAGATCATGTTTAAATTACTTTATTTCACTCTTGCATTTCAAGTTCAGAAGTAATCTCATTTTTCATTAAAAATATATTGAACCTCCTTGGATATAAAAACAGCAAACCAGGAAGCTATCACACATAGGAAATATACATAATTAGGAGGTTAAGAATTTTTAATTAAGAGCTGGATAAATTATTGCACATACTATGCATAGTGTGCATGTTTTTTACTAAAGTAGATTGAATTATCCTCAGAGGCTATATGCATTTGAATTCAGCTTAATGTTTCAGTTCACCACAGAGGTGAGTAAAGAGGCTTGTCTAAAACAAGAAATGGCCCAAGACAAGAATGCTTCTTAAAGTTTTAAAAGATCTGATTAGTGTTTTCTTATCTTCATTATTTTTGGGCATTTGTCCTAATCTTTAAACGGATGAGAAAAATACGAAGAAAAATAGGAAAAATATCAGAGAATCTAAAACAATGTAAATGAGTGTATCTTATTGAGATCAAAGGGAATTACAAGTGTTTACCTTGATTGTGAACCTGGCCTATTGTTTTTATAATAGAGCCTAAAAAAGCAGTAGTTATAGTTTATTAAGACAATTCATCCTTACTCATTCGCTAATGAAAAAAAATAAGCAAGAACCAGAATGCAGATATGTTTCTGTTATTACATACCACCTTATCCAGTACCCTAAGACAATCTTAGGAAAACAGAGAGGAAACAAACAGTGTGACCACCAGTCTGTTGACCCAAACCAGAGATACAGAATGTCAGCTCAACTTGCACCTGGATGTTTTTGTTCATCCAGTTTACTAGCAGTCTTTTCAAATCAGAGGAAAAATATCAAAGGATTGTAATGACTGTAAGTTGGACAGATTTCCCATTCTCAGGATCTACCTCTGGTTTGGATATTAAATCCACAGCCCATTCAAAGGTTTCTTTTCATAAATATCAACCTCTCTACCAGTGATGCATGGAACATACCTAGCAAGATAAGATACTAAGACCATCCACCAGTAGCCTTATAGTAATCAAAAGTTTCATCACTTACTTTCTGTTGGTTGGCTTTCCTAAAGGCCAAATAGACATTAGCTGGATATTCATATCTCAGAAGAGCTGTGGGTCATTAAACATGTCTCTGTACATAACAATTCATGTGAGAAAATGTTGGCATTTGCACTGTCAGGAATAGCATTGGTTAAAGTGTTTTGCTTTCATTCCTAATATTTCTTCGACCAAGAATGGCTAGATTTTAGAGACAGAATTTTCTCTCAAACTCCCTGCACTATTCGTTGTTTTTACAGGCAAGTATGCAATCTGCCATTGTTTAACTGTGTAACAGAGAAAAGAAATATTACCTCGTTAGTGTGCCTCTCTGACTGATAAGTTAATATGTGTTGAAAGAACTGTGAGGGAAAAGATGTATGTAGGTGTACAGTCATGCACTCTTGAAATGAATGCTTTCCTATGAAAGAAAAGGGATGACATGCAGAAGTTAAATACAAACAACAGCAAAGTTTTACATTTAATCGTAGTAATAAAAAGATTTATTCATTCTCTCCTAGTATTTCACTCTTCTCTTTCCATAGTTCAGAACTGAAAGGTCAACACATTATTCACTATGTCACAGTCTTTTCTACATAATAATTTATCAGACCAGTAACTAAAAATATACTAGATCAAAGTAGTTGAAGATAAGCACAATTATCTTGTTCCTGTGCTTGTTCATGTTTGACCAAGCTAATTATGCCTTGCTTCTTTCCAGATTTATACAGTAATTGCCAAAGAGTGCTCTTAAAAGGATGGCTGACAGGAGAGAAGAAACAGCTTAGAGAATGCTAATTAGACTTAGAAACAGCAGCTTTTAAAGGACTGTGACCAATCATACCAGAGTATCTTACTGCTGCATCTTAAATAAAGGGCATGAGCGTGGGGACAGTAGTTCAGTTTTGTGACTTGACTTGAAACTGTTGACACTGCTTCAATTCAGAGAATAACAAAAATTATACGGCAGAGCTCATATTATTTATGATTCACAGCAAGGAGTAGATGTTGCCCTAAAGCTCATTCTAATATTTCACCAGCAACAAACATCTTTATGCATAGCCAGATCAATAAGTTGGAAAAAAAATGGACTCATTTTCAATTTAATATGTTTGTTTATGCCCCGTGGGCACCTGATTTCGAAAAAACAACAAACCAATACAGTTTTGTATAGTTACTGGAAAAAGTTTGAGACTTGCACAGATGAATCCTGGAAAAAGTAATGTAGAGCTGCAATTGCCAAAAGTTCTGGTGGGGGGACTAATTAATAGATTACTTCTTGCCAGTTGTGGAATAAAGACAATTCCAAATTTCCTATTAGATCACCTACAGCACCTTGCAGTGCTTGAATTTTTAATATCCGTTTATCAACATCCATGTAGAAAAATGTTTGCAGTGAAAACTTAATCAAGGAATGCTTGTTAAAAAGTAAGAATGTAGATTTAAATTTATACTAAATTCAAAGATATTACCCTCTGCTTATATGTCCCCAGGCAAAAAAAAAAAAAAAAAAAAAAAAAAATTAAAGTTGAGAAGCACATAATTTATGTTTGGTTTGTCCTTTAAACTCACAGAGATCCAGCTGATAGCTGCAACAACATAACTCTGCTAACCTAAATTTTCTGTTTTTCAGCAATGCTGAGTAAATGACTGGTGTGACGTGGTGGAAAAAGTCATTTTTAGAAGTGAATATTTTAATATCATCATCAGTACAAGTCTCATAGCTATGAAGCTACTGTTATTTCCTAAGCAAAACAGACTTTCAGAAAGAGATCCAGAAGGCAAGCCAAAACAAAGTATGGTCTAATCATGACAGAGATTTGAAGTTGAAAGGTGGTCCATATTAATGCAGTAATTTACACCAGGAAATTCCTGACCAATCCAAGGTTACAGGATACTAAATTCCAGCTCCACCTGCAACTTGATACAGTTTCAATTCACTCTTTGAATATCCTGGAGGGTGCTAGACTGTTGGCCATTCTGGATGAAAGCACTGGAATTGATTACTTTTGTTAAAATATTCAAAATTCAGTAGACCAGAAAAAGGAATTGAGAACAGTAGTGAGCATGACTTCAAAGACCAATGATTAAACAGGTAGGATCAAGGGAATCATTACTGTCAAAATTTATTCAAACAACTGGTAATGTGTTCCATATAGTGACTTCATCTGAGAACGATGCTCAGATTTCCCATTAAGGAAATAATTTTTTTCATGCTTGGACCACCCTGTTTCAGATATCATTGAGTCAAAGGCAAAAGGAAAGGAAGGATGTGCTCTGAAGACCCAGCAGCTGACTAGCAAAAGTTCAGTGGAAGTATGGTTCTTGTGTACACTGTACAGTGATATTCTTGTGAATAGTTAGTTGCTTATATGCCCATTTTTATTCTTAAAATTCCAGTATTTTGTCCATCAGCCTATCACATAAGATCTTTTGTTTTACTTGTCTCTTTTTGTGATAATTTTTGCTGTACTTTTGATTCTGCAAGATACACCTAAGATTAGAACCTACTGTTACAAACATCTAGTTTGTACTGACTGCACTTTGTAGAAAGGTTATGAAATTTTATGGTACTAAAACATTCAGTTAAGCATCAGCACCCAGCCTCTCATCATTGTCTTACAAGCAATATGACTGATTTTCTTCCAACACATCACTAATTTTATTCCATTTTCTTGGATATCATTAGCACATCTAAGTATTAAAGTTAATAATGAAATCCTAAGATTGTGGATTTCACTAAGCCACTGGAAGTACTGATCAATCAGTAGCTAGGTAGCAATGAAGCCAATTTATTTTTGTATCACTGAAAATGGCCTGCCTATGTAAGATGTATGATCTATAATTTAACATCTTAAATACCCCCCTCTATTGAATTACTGTATTTTATCTCTTTTGTACAGAAGATGCAGTGTAGTAGTGACTGAGAAACCATGTATGGTATTTTCTGATATTTTAATACCTTCAGGGTACTCATGTACCGGAAATTCCAATTCTGATCTAATTAGTTGTGGGAATAAGTTAAACATGGGAATTATTTTCCATTCTCAATACACTGAGCTCAGTGAAACAGCAAGAGTAACGGTAATGGGGTGAGACTGCCTACATTGCTGTTTTCAGACGGTTCTTTCAATATGACCCTTTTTAGCTAGACCATGCAAGTCTTACTGATAGCATTATATTAGTGTAACTTCATTGCAGAATCAAATGCTTATATTTTTAAAAATTTCTTCCTTACCAAGAAAAAATGCTTGCTGTGAATGAACAAAACATTGAGACTATTCATCATCTAACAGCTACAAAATGTGAGGCTTGTTCCAGGGATGGTTCTGAGACTGATGTTATTCATTGTTAGAAAAACCCTTCAGGAGTCATGCACTTGCACACAGTATTAGAAGTCCTCCCTCCTACTAACTCATCATTGCAAGCAGGTCCTTCCAGAGTTGCCCAAACTACGAACTGTCTCTGGATTTGAACAGAATGGAAAAAGGCTATTCCTTTTAACACAGAGGTAAAATAAATATGTCCCCAAATGAGGATAGTTTAAGTTAACTGTCTAATACTTGCAGCGAAATTTGTGTGAGATAATTTTTTCAGTAATATGTGCTTGTTGATTTAATTGATTTTTAGTTTAAAAAATACTGGATGAGCATCTCTTTGCAGTACTGATGTTGATTTTCAATAGCACATGGAACACTGGTAAAGAAACAGCAGAATGAATTAAAACAAACATCGTTCCCATATTTGAAAGAGAGAGACAGGCTAGAGAAATGGTCTGACAGGAATACAATGGCCTTCCAGAAAGAAAAGTGAAAAATCCTGCACCTGGGGAGGAACAACTCCATGCACCAACATATGGTGGGGCCCACTCAGCTGGAAAAACAGCTTTGTAGAAAAGCCCTGTGGGTCCTGGTGGACACCAAGTTGAACACAAATGAGCAATATGTCCTTGCCACAAAGAAAGCTGATGATATTCTGGGCTACCTTAGGCAAAGCATTGCCAGCAGTTGGAAAAAGGTGATCCTTCCCCTTTATCCAGCACTGGTGAGGCCATGCCTGGAGTGCTGGGTCCAGTTCTGGGTTCCCTGGTATGAGAGGAATGGAGCTATTGCAGAGTGTCAAGAGAAGGGCCACAGAAAAGATTAAGGAACTAGAACCTCTCTCATATGAGGAGAGGCTGAGAGTTAGGACTGCTCAGCCTGGAGAAAAGAAGTCTCAGGGGACACCTTAACATCATGGTGGGATGGAATGAAGAAAATGGAGACATACTCTTTCCAGTGGTGCCCTGTGACAGGACCAGAGTCAATGATCACAAACTGAAACACGGGAGGTTTCCTCTGAATATCAGGAAACACTTTTTTACTCTGAGGGTGACTGAGCACTGGAAAACGTTGCCCAGGGAGATTGAGAAGCCTCCATCCCTGGAAATATTCCAAAACCTTCTGGACATGGTCCTGGTCAACCAGCTCTAGGTGGTCCTTGAGCAGGGCTTGACCAGATGTCCTTCAGAGACAACCTCAATGATTCTGTGATTCTGAAGTGGACAAGATTTTTGTAGTTCTGTCATCTCAATATTTATTTTAGGGTTAAAAAAAAA
The DNA here is from genome assembly GCF_000699245.1 of Pterocles gutturalis. NCBI lineage: Eukaryota > Metazoa > Chordata > Aves > Pterocliformes > Pteroclidae > Pterocles > Pterocles gutturalis. Next base: position 12,203 of record NW_010107729.1, on the reverse strand, counting down.
AAAAGTGGAATAACTGGTACAAATCTCAGTCAAGAATTGAAGGAGTGGAATATAAATGAAGCACATTTTGACAGTTCATGTGTTTTAGTTGTTCATTTCATATTACAATGTCCAGTCCTTGTAGATGGGTATGACCAGATCATGTAGAATTTTCTGGAGAGATGGAGAAAGTAGAAGAGTTGTTGAAGCTGATTTTTAACACAACGTTTTTTACCCATTTTGACAATGATCAAAAAAGAAGTTACTGATATAGTTCACAGATAACACAAAAACTAGGGGAACAGTAAATAAAGAAGAGAATGAATCAGCAAGACAGAACATTCTGATTTTTAATATGGCCAGATATAAAATCCAACCTATTTAAAACCAGAAGGTTGGCCACGCATAACTGGCAGAAAACATTGGCCCTGAGAAAGCCTTGTGGTTAATGGTAAACTATTATAAACTTCATCATGACCAAGAAAAAGTCTGTATGACACTGTTTTATAAAACTTCAAATTGAGACTGAAACAAATAAAGAGAGACTAACTGAATTAGATTGAAAAAAAAAAAATCTACTGATGATGTTCCTGAAAGGTGAAAAGAACACTAACGGTAAAATAAAAACCTAGAGTCAACTAGGAATGGACTAAAAATAGTCAAATGAATGAAAAACTTAGTGACAGAATTTCTCACACTGTTTGTGCTATTAAAAGGGAGACTTCACAGTGGGTTTGGGTTGCTTGGAAAAAGCTCAGACTGACATTAGTTCCAGTCAACACTGACTAAGTTGATAGAAACAAGTTTTGTTTCACAGTTGCCAAACCAACGTCCTGAACTCTAGGCTACCCTGATCGGAGTGAGAAAGAAAGACAAGGACCCAAAACCGAGTATATACTACATTGCCTTCACCCAGCTCCACACATGAAGGGAGCCTTGGCTTCTCCTTTCATTCTATTCTTAGCAGATCCTTCTGCTTTCCCTCCTTATTTCTCTGTTTTCTTAGTTTCACACTTTTTGCACTCTATTATGAAAAACTTAGCTCGGATAGTAAAAAACTTCATTCCTTAGAGTCTTGTTTTTGCAGACATACAGATAAAAAGAAGATCTTGAAAAGCACATTTGTACAAATGTGTCAAGTCTCAGAAGGCTTTTGTTTCCAGAACAAAAGTTTTGGTGAAAGTTGGGCCACTTTGCATGTTTAATTTAGGGTTCACTGTTTTCTGTTTTTATGTGCATGTTTATTTTATTGTCAAAGAGAAAGATTCAGAGTTTAACAATGATCATGACAACAATATCCAGCTTATTTTTAAGTGACTTTCTCATTATTCAGAAAAACTGTTTATAGATACCCTTAAGATCACCAAAAAGGCTGCTAAACCCTTGGTTTCCTTGAAAAGAAATGTCTTAAAAATAAATCCTTACTTAATATTTTGCATTTTAATATTATAAAGGTTTCTTTAGTGGCAATTTTACTGAAGAGGATTCTAAAAAAAAAAAATAAAAAGCTTAATTATTGCCATAGAACTAAGAAAATAGACTTCTGTGCATTTGAATTGCCAAACATCATTTAATTATTTAATATAGACATTATTTAAATATTTAATATTGTACATGAGTAGGTTAAACTGATATGGTTAACATTCTAGGCCAATTTATTTAATCAGAAGTACTGCAACAGCTCCAAGTGCAGTGATTAGTCCAAAGAAATAAATACTCTGATCTACAAACATGGAAATCTCAGATGGCAGCAGATTGAGTCCCTTACCTCTGAAACCAGCACTGCAGCAAAGGCTGAGCACAGTCACGGTGTCACAGCAAAAGAAGAATATTAATACATGGGGGCTGGATAATAAAAGAAGAAATTAGAATGATTAAAGATCTGGGATATACTTACAATCTTCCAATTCTATATAATGAAAATAAGGGTAATAGTTTTCTTGATCATAGTCCTTACATACATAAAAAGAGAAAGAATCTTTTAATTAGTAAATGAGTTACAGGAATCCATGGCTGAAAAATGACAGTAGGAAAGTACAGACCAGAAAAAAGTTGCTCTATCGTAGCTATTATGATATTTAACTATTAAATCAATTCTTTTTTTTTCAAAAGTGTTGTTAGATCACTTTTTCTGTAGTAGTGTTTAAATTGGGATAGAAATACAAGCATACACCTGTCTTAGCCATGAAACCAGACTACACTATCACAGCAGTCCCCCTTGTTTTTCCAACCTGTGACCTGAGCAGTACCCATTGTGGTATGCAGATCAGACAAGATTCAGAATCCAAAGTAGTAACAGGTTTTTTGTTCAATTCCCTCTTCCAGTCCTTTGTCGGAAATAGGCAAACTACTCCACAGTTCCAGCTTTGTGACATAAGACTCCCTTTTGGTTGCTGGATGTAATTGGACTGGCGTAGAATCCAGCTAAATTACAGCACTCAGTCTTTTGGGGTATTCCACAGAAGACTTTGTAACGTTCCCATAAAAACTGAGTGAATTTTCCCCAAAATATCACCTGAGGTACTTATGCTATAGTATGGATCTGTCTTTTTTTTTGTCTTTTTTTTTTTTTTTCCCACTGACTAATTTCAGGTTTATACATTCTAGACTACAACTTCGTGAAGATCTGATGAAGATCAGTGCTTTCAGTTAAATAGGAAAACTCATCTTTTATAGATAACTTCACGACATTTCATTTAGTGTGTAACAGCTGTAATTCACCTCAACCTAATGGATTACAAAATCAAAAGTTTCATTACAAATAATTTCCAGACATGTATGTAACATCATAAAAATATCTGTATTATATTCATTGTGATCATTTAGATGATGCTACTCAAATAGCACATTGCAAGTTGTCATAGTTTAAACTCAAAAAAGTTTATACAGAATAGTGGACAGTGCATATTCCTGTTTAGGAGATGGTAGTGTTGTTTGTATGACATGAACATGTACACGCACTGCTAACACAATGGTTCTGGTATGTACACATTTCTGCATAGAAAGATACATTTTCCAAGATCTTCCTACATATAAACATTTATTTCAGCTCATGTTTTGGGATATATACAGTATTCTATGTATGACCTGAAGAATAAGGCAACAGGCAAGGTGGGGCTAGGGGGGCATAAACACCATATAAGATGTATAGGGCTAACTCAAAGAACTAACCATAAAATATTTTTCTCTGATGCTAGCGCTTCATGAACAACAGCGAACCTGCCTAAACATATAATTTAGTGTTATTAATAATATAGTTTGCTTCCTGTGAAGTGTTAATTTACTCAATGTAGGTAACCATAGGCTATTGTCATAGTTGTTAAATCAAACATCTTGAAGAATTAAAAGAATAGTTAACATTCTAATTTACTTATAAATGTTAGATAAACATTTCAGGTTTTAATAGGAGATGACCTTCCCCTTATTCTAGCTGCATAGGTAAATTTCCCTTTACATATTTTGGTCCTCTCAGAGTTTGTAGTGCGTTCCAGAGAGTATATATACTCAGCTGGTTAGGCACAGCTATTAGTAACTTAGCAATTAGCAATACCTGAAAGAAAATTTTTTAAAATCCACTGAATTTTTAATCCTACAGTGAATGCAAATGAAGAAGATCCACATGGGCTATTCTGGTCTGGCACAGGCTGCACGAGGAAACAAACAATGGGGAGGAGAAAAACTCTTCAGCTTTTTGCTAGTAGGTAAAACAGTTTAATATTTATCTTTTCCTATCTGTGCAACCTTGCT